>NC_087167.1:1482500-1490000 GCF_035594125.1 Scylla paramamosain | reverse complement strand
CAGTTTATGCTTCGTATTTTTCGGTATTAATTTCTGTACATTCCAGTTCTCTTGACACTGTTTACGCATATAACTATGAATATAATGTTACATGTACGTATATAGCAGAAGACGGAAGACCTGTGTTCATTATCCGCTGCGCTTTGTACCCTTCAATTTAAAACTTAAGCTGTATGCCTGTAATTAGCATTGGATTATCATTATTATCTTATTATTCATCTTTTATACGCGTTTGCTTTTGAAATCATGACAGCCTATTATAATACAGAGAACATCCGATTAGAAGCTGACCATTGTGAGAAGGTCCAGGAAGAGAACGCGATCCCACCACCAGGAACCACTCGTATTACCGATGACTTACCGCAAGGCTAATGAACCACGGCAGATAATTAGTGGACGATGGGAGTACAAGAAGTGAAAAATAATCAATCAGGAACAATTATCATGCATGTCATTAACCCAAACTATGGCTGACCTCCTCCATAATCACCATATTCGGAACGTTTGGTGTATGTATTTAAGCATCAGAAAACATCGGACTGGAAAGCAGCGAGATTAAACGCCGATCAAGTTGTTCTGGAAAAACCCGCCACATCATACAAGTGGACAAGGAATCAATGATAATGTTAATATTTTTATGATGTAGCTTTCCTTGATCTCACTGTAGTTCCTGGTAACCATCATTAGGCAAGTTACCGTACTCGTATGCAGTGAAATACAGAATAATAAGGAAACGTGAATAAGAGTTGGCATAATTAGGAAAAAAACATATATATAATTTAATCTTTGGACTGTTATGATTTCTCCTGCGAAAAAAAAATGCTGCATAATTTGGTTTTGAAGGATACTATTTAGTAATCGAGTTAAATGTTTGCCCATTAAGTAGTCTAAAGTTACTCAAACGAAATAACAAAACACAATCTATAGATATCTAGCAATCAGAGGGTTCAATAAGTTACAGAAACAGATAATTTTAATAGATAATGATAAGAAAACCTATCATTAAAATCAGCAGAAGAAACTGCTTCGTACGGAACGGAGCTTTAAGCTTTGGGATCCATTCTGCTTGACTTTTTACTTTTCATGCACTGTTAAATTTCTCTAAAAGTACTCTCCGGTTCTTCCACACACTTTGTCTCTTCAAAGAAAGTGGTTGGAGAGTCTCTTCCCCTCCTTCCCCTTACACACTTCAAATGGCTGACATAAGTTACATGCCGGACTGCTCTTGCCCACCCCACATTCCCCCGCCCCTTCCACCAGGCGGATGCAATTGGAGGTTCCTCAGAGCAGAATGAAATTAATTGGAGGTCACCGAGTTTGAATAGACGGGCCTCATTCAGACCACCATGAGTAGACAGTGGTTTACTACCACTGGTTTTATAGCTGTACTCAGCCTCTAATTATTTTTTACCTTGTGTTTAGGACCCTGTTATTAAATATCTCGACAAGACAAGGAGGTCTTTTCTTTTTCTCAATAGGCCTCCCAAAAGCCACTCCAGGGCCAAACATTCACCACGGACGGTGAGAGGTTCGTATCTAAAGTGACTCGTATAACATGTAATTATGTGCTTCAGATCCGTACATAATAACCACAAGAATCCTGACATTAAACGAGAGAGAAAAAAAAATGGATAGAAATTGGCTATTAGAAATGGAGTGGTGTTAGTTCAATCAACAGGAAACTTTTAAAAGAAGTTAGGATTAATTCGTGGACAGGGATGATCAGCACATATATAAAGGTATGTTTTCTAAAGGGATTGCCACTAGTAGGCCTGATGGCTTTTTGCAGCTTCTATTATGTTCATATTTTCTAATGTTCTAACAAGTGAACCAGTAGCTCCTTCTTTGCTTTGTGCCAGTACTTCACTGAGTTACTTCCAATTTGTGCCAACTTGTACCCCATTCATGTCAACTGTCCTTCCATCACTCCTGCCAGCCGAGGTAGTCAACCGGTAGCGTGTTGGTGGAGCGCAGTGTTGTCATTAGCAGCCGTGTTGGTGGAGCGCAGTGTTGTCATTAGCAGCCGTGTTGGTGGAGCGCAGTGTTGTCATTAGCAGCCGTGTTGGTGGAGCGCAGTGTTGTCATTAGCAGCCGTGTTGGTGGAGCGCAGTGTTGTCATTAGCAGCCGTGTTGGTGGAGCGCAGTGTTGTCATTAGCAGCCGTGTTGGTGGAGCGCAGTGTTGTCATTAGCAGCCGTGTTGGTGGAGCGCAGTGTTGTCATTAGCAGCCGTGGGGCTTTTAGGTCTTTTTTCTGACACAAAGCAATATTCAGTACAGTTCCATTGCATATTTAAATGTGAATAAAGAGGTGTTTAATAACCGTAATGAATGCGTGAATAACTAGACCATGTAAACCATTGCTAGTTAATAGATTTTTTTTTCATTCTACATAGCAATAACACATATATATAATAATAGCCAAGAGTACCAGTGCTGAAAATAATTCTCTCTCTCTCTCTCTCTCTCTCTCTCTCTCTCTCTCTCTCTCTCTCTCTCTCTCTCTCTCTCTCTCTCTCTCTCTCTCTCTCTCTCTCTCTCTCTCTCTCTCTCTCTCTCTCTCTCGAGTACACCGGCCCATCCAGTACCTTTCTTTGATGTCATCAAGTATTATGTGCGAGCAAACAGTTCTACCATCCAGCATATTTTTTCTTCCCAGCTTTCCATTTTCCTTTCTTTTTTTTTTTTCAAGATATTATTCTGAGTTGTATACATGAAGATACCGCAGAGCAAACCCTTCAGGAGGTTCTCTTATGGCCGAGGGGAGGTATGAGCTGGGGTGTTGTGCCCCGCCCATGTACTCAGTGTGATTGAGGTGCTGTTCAGTAGAGCCAAACTCAATTGGCTCAGGTAGATTACAGGGGCTGCTTAAGATAGCATACTGTTTGAACTGAGGCGTTTTAGTCTGTTTATCATCTCATTGTATCATTGTATTGCCAGTAGCTTTGTTGATATTGTTTATATGTACCATACATATGCTGTTTGTGACAGGGTGGAGTTTTTTGGCAGACATTCTGATAAGCTCCTGTGTAACATTCTCGATATACAAAGTTCATGAATATTTTGTATAAGACCTGCAATATGGCTATGAAACACTGCAATTAAAAGATTGTGTTTAAAATATAAAAGAGCGCTTGGAAAAGATTTAAGCCCGGAAAAATAGATGAACATGAATTGAGGAAAATCAAGGAACTCATGAAGTGAATGTGGATTAAAAAGAGAGCGGGGGCAAACCATGATTCTGAAAGTACAGAGAACGAATTAGGCAAAACTGCCACTGACTGGTCACCAAGATATTTCAGACGGAGTGAAGGGGTGAATAGAGAGAAAGTAAAGAGATGAGACCAGAAAGTTTGCACCAAAACTTTGCAGAGGCTGACCCAGCGCCGTGACTCATGGGAAGGGCTGGACAGGCCTTTGTCCACCAGCGGATGTAGACTCTCTCTCTCTCTCTCTCTCTCTCTCTCTCTCTCTCTCTCTCTCCTTCTCATCTCTCTCTCTCTCTCTCTCTCTCTCTCTCACATACATTTGGGTAAGTAGGAAAAATCACACCCGTTAATAGAGGGTTTTATAACGAAAATGTTAATGACAACATAAAATTATGTGATCAAACTCCATTGTTTGGTTTGTTCTTACACTTAACAGTAAATAATCCAGAGGGAAAGACACTAAAAGCTGTTGTTTCTTCTCAATTTACTCAAAACTGTTGATGTGAAAGGGTAGGGATGAAGAAGTCCCTAAATTAGTGAAGAATCTGTGTTCAGCTTCCATAAAGGGAACGGCTAATTTGAGAAATGATAACAGTAATGATAATAATAATAATACGTGGTGCACCACGTGAGTCAGTGTTTCCTCAGCACTAAATTAACCAGCTCTAGGACTATCTGCCTTTTATTGCCTGACACTTTTTGCATACAAATCGAGAGAATGATTCGCTTTTATGTCAGTTCTCAAGCAGATGATAAGAAAGTCAGTCATCATGAAAACAATTGGGCTCGTAAAAAGCAGTTAAAATAATAAACATTGCCATGTAAATATTCTTTGCATAAAACATGTTGATACACGAGTGTTCCAACTTTTGCTTTATTTTCTATAGTAAAGCTCATGAGTGCAGCACCTAAGAAAGCAAAGCAACGCACATTGACACAACTTTCAGTGTTTTTTACTGGTTTTTGTTATTTTTGCTCTACGCAGGCTCAATTCTGGTGATTGTAGTGATGGACATAAGAGTGTACAGTCGATAGTTCTTATTAAAATTATCCTCACTAGCGTCTTACATATTTGTGAAAATGTCTTACTCCTATTACCTGAGAGTTATCATATCGACGTAGGTTCTGGTATTAATTCCGCTCATTGTGCAACAGAAGTAAACAGACAAACAAAACAGAATGAAGAGGCGCCTCGTCAGTTTCGGTCCGAACACGCTGTGGAGAAGGTTCCACATAAAGTAAGAGAGACTGCCAATAATATTGACTTACTTACCTTTAACAGCATTGAGTTGGCTCCCCATCATCTGTTTGGCAATAAAGGCCGCCATCTTGCGAAGGTGTTCCTCGCGTAGAAGTTTTCACTCGGTAAAACACAAGTGGCAACACACGACACAACACTTCACGGCAACACAACACTGCGAGCCACCACGTATATCTGTGGAGGAAGAAACTTGTGTCAGAGAGTAAATCTGGAGAGAGAGAGAGAGAGAGGAGAGAGAGAGAGAGAGAGAGAGAGAGAGAGAGAGAGAGAGAGAGAGAGAGAGAGAGAGAGAGAGGACTAAGCACCAGTGTCTATAAGCAGCTAATGATAACAGATAAAGCGTCACCGGGTCACTGAGGGACATTCACCTCGCTTCTATTTTTCACCAGGGGCAAAATATTTGGTAGCGCTATCCATGGAAGCGATGACTGCGCTTATATTGCCAGTCAGGCTCTCTATGGCTTTACCTTTCAAGCAGAAGCTAATAAATATCGCCAAAATTATCCACGTATTACTAGTCCATTGAATTCCTTCTCGTTAAGCAGAGCAGACTCGTTAAGCGCTGAAATTCATTATAAAGTTAAGAGATTTTGTTCTGAAATTAATTACTTTGCGTTAAGCTTAAGTGCTACAGTACCGCTTTTTTCGCGTATTTTGGAGATATTTTTGGTCGACCACGCGCGAGGAGCAGTCACGGTTCGTTGAGTGGCAGCCTCGTCCATCACGCACAGCGCACCACGAACCGTGAACCACGCACGCGGCGGGACTCACCACTGTGCCGCCGCTGCCATCTTGGACTGAATTGTTTTGTGTTTCTAAATAAACCCGTGTATGGAAGTGGTCGGCCTCACGCACTATTCCTTGTTCTCTTTGTCTGTCTGTCTTTTTGTTTGTCTGTCTGTCTGTGTATATGTATATTTTGTATTTGTTCGTTTGTCTCTGTCTGTATCTCCGTCTCTATTCTCTTTCTCTCTCTCTCTCTCTCTCTCTCTCTCTCTCTCTCTCTCTCTCTCTCTCTCTCTCTCTCTCTCTCTCTCTCTCTCTCTCTCTCTCTCTCTCTCCTCACATACACACACACACACACACACACACACACACACACACACACACACACACACACACACACACACACACACACACACACACACACACACACACACACACACACACACACACATACACACACACACACACACATATCACTCCCACTCTATACTCTTGTGGCATTAGGGTGATTTACGTTCCTTGTCTTGTATGTCTCTAGTGAGCAGTCTGGCTATCAGAGTGCGGTCGGTTATATTTCCCTCCTCTCCAGCGACTGTATGGAGGTGCTCACAAAACACAGGAGCCAATGTAATGTATCTGTGTATATGACGCAGGAGACAGCAGGTCAGTGAAACAAATGCACGAAATTCCTATTATTAATCTAAGGAGAGGAAAAAAAAAAAGTAATAGGTCATTATGAAGACGCGTATAAAATTGATTTCAGATTCACTTAATTAACTTGGACTATTATAAGACAGGTCATTAGAAGCTGTACGAGTATACGACCTTTTGTGTGACTGGAGGAGTGGGGGACGAAAAAATGAGGATGAGGAGGTAGGGAAAGATGAGAAGGAGGGGGAGGAAATGGATGAGGGAGACGTGAAGGAAGAGGAGGAAGGCGAAAACAAGACGGGGCCAATGAAGAGAGGAAAAAAAGGAAATGAGGAAAAGGAGGACAAGGACGAGGAATGATAATGATGACTTTCATAATGATAGTAATAATAGTAATAATAATAATAATAATAATAATAATAAGGATGATGATGAAGAAAAGGAAGAGTTACATGATGAATAGCAACAAGAATAGCAACATATGAATACACTGACAACATCAACAACGACAACGACAACGGGACAACGACCACAGCAACAACAACAACCACAACAGCAGCAGCAACAACAACCACAACCACAACAACAACAACAACAACAAAGTCAGTGGGACGAAGAGGCATGCGTAGAAAAATATTGATTGTATGAGATGAGAGAGAGAGAGAGAGAGAGAGAGAGAGAGAGAGAGAGAGAGAGAGAGAGAGAGAGAGAGAGAGAGAGAGAGAGACATGTTCTTCATTATGTCGTTTAGTGACAATACTATTCGGTTCCCTGGGCTTTCTACGTTGCGTCAATGTTTATATTCACAACAATATCATTTATCCTCATTCCTGTTGCGTATACATTTTAGTGCTTTTCAGTGTATGGTATGTATGCATTCCAGTATATGGTTACGTACAATATTGTCATCCATTTTTTTTCCGACAATACGTTTCTCGTTTACTGAATAGCGAATATACTTGTTTGTTTTCTGTTGGAAGAATATCGGCGAACGTGCAGCATTATGCGTAGCTGCCATGTCCCTTTTCCTGCCAACCTGATGAACAAACCTGTAACTTTGCTCTCCTCAGTGACAGTCATCGATTAAAGCAGACTACACCCAACCCGGATTACAGACAGACTCGGAGACACACTCGTCACTAAAGCTTTTCAGAACATCAAAACTTTTTCTTTATTTTGTTCAACTTTTCTTTTATTGGTTTCCTTCCACCGCAACTTCACTTCAGTATTCTAGCCTTTCGATGCCGTGCAATCGGACTCCAATCCAGCCTGGCATTGTGACTTTACCAAGAGAGAGGACGTGAGGCTGTAATACCTTGATTTCCCTCGGGATAGCTACTGCCTCCTTGTTAAATATCTATTTGCATGCATCCAGCCCATTACAGGGTGATTGTTTCTGGTACGAAAACGAGCATTCCACACACTTTTTTCCCTCCAGTCGGAAAAATAGAGCGTTTCTGAAAGGAACAGGGATAAAGTGACTGTCCTTGAAGTTAAAACGAGAGTACTTAATTGATCTACTATCCATCATCTATTCACAACTTTCCAGAGAACATTTCGTGAAACTCCCCAGCTCTTTTTCTCTAACTTAATTGGCTATTCGTATATTATATTATAACTACTTTGATTTTTCTTGATTTCTGTGATTTTCGTCAG
>NC_087167.1:1460000-1477500 GCF_035594125.1 Scylla paramamosain | reverse complement strand
TCATTGCCATCAATATCATCAGTATCATCATCATTGTCATCATCATTATCATCATCGTCATCATCATTATTACCTTCATAGTCACCACCAGTAGTCATCACCACCCCTTCTACTAACTAGTCATCCCCATATCCAGCTTTTATCTACCCACGCTGATGAAAATAACCTACAGAACACACGAAATATTTTTGCTGAATTCCTGTGTCCTTAGATACATTCATTCCCTCTTGTCTTTCATGGTTTGTAAATTAAACACTGTCAGTATTACATATTATTTGTCTGAGTGATGATCAAGTGATTAATTCAACAGGAGGTGATGTAACTTTGGTAATGGCCTGCTGGGTCGATCACAAATATCCATCTCCTGGAATATCATAATTTGGACCGTTCTGATTAACGATCGCTTACCGGTAATAATATGGAACAAAGATCAGCAAATTTAATGTGTTATATCTCTGAAAAAAAAAAATGTGAAAGAAATAGGAAGACTCAAAACTGAAAACTCACACACGAGGAAGAAACAAAGAAATAAATGCGCAAACTAAAAGGAAAGAATGAAATTAAGGAAGGAAAATATAATATCAAAATCGACATGCAAGGAGAAAGAAAGAAAGGAAAGTAGAAAAGTATGAATACTGAAATGGACGCACGAAAAAAAAGAGAGAAAAAATATAGAGAATACCAGATGGACAAAAGATAGGAAAAAAAAAGAGAGAAAGAGGAAGAATGGAGAAAAGAGAATACAAAAATAGACAGGAGGGAAACAGAGAGAAATGCATGAACGAAACAAACAGGAGAAGGGAAAAAAAGAACAGAAAGAGGGAAAACAGAATTGTAAAAACCCTACACTGATAAAGGGATCAGAATAATTCGTCAGTCTATGAAACAATTGCTGTGAAGGAACTTAACACCAGGTAGATGAGAAAGCATGTCGTTATTAATCCCAACATTCGCATGACTACTTCTGAATTCCTGTTTTTATCCTCTTCTATTATTTTCCCAGTGCAATAGAAAGGAAAAGGTCAGGCCAGTCATTAGAGAGGAAGAAGAAAGAAAAAAACATCGAGTAATGTGTACGTTGCATTTCTGTTTCAGATGCGCCAAACATCAGTTTCAGTTCCTCCATCATAACTCTTCTTTATTTCTCCTGTTTTGTGAGGTTTCAACGCTCTCGCTTTTCGGACTATTCGTTGCACCCCTCTCCCCCTCTCTTACAAATATCTCCCCAATTCTGGACACTATTCCCTCCCTCTCCCCATCGTCTCACCATCCCAGCTAGTCTAACCACGCGTCCCCTTTTTCCTGTGCCGCTTTTTTTTCTTTTTTTCTTTTTTTTCTCTTCACCTTTAAACTTTTTGCCCCATTTCCTTCCTCCTAATTACTCACCCTTGTCCCTCCGCTCCGTGTACCCTTCCCTTTCACGGTACCATCGCCGCCTCTTCCTCATTCCGTCCGACAAGCTATGAGTCTGCGTCCCGCCCGTTTATCCTCTCTTCCTGCTGGTGCTGCCTCATGTAACTTCCACCGCGGCAAAAGTCAGGTTTAATTGCGTCTGTATTTCAGGTAGTTGTTCTGGAAAATCGTAACGTCGAATCATGCTCCTGGCGACCTTGACTTGAGTTGCTCTGTATGTAATTGCCGCCAAAGGAAAACTGTTGAAAATTCATTAGTTACCAAGCATCACCAGATTAATTGCCATCTTGTGCACGTTGCGGTTTCCGTGGCCGGGCATTCAGAAGCTACTCAGTGGTTAGGTATAAGGAAAGTTGTTGTGGTATTCGAGATTCGGTGTTATATGAGAGAGTAACTGTAATGATCAGCCATGATATAAAAATACGCCTTGTGATAAAGCATTTAATGTCTACTGGCTCCTTTATTTTCCGTTATATGGCTACTGGTGTTCAGTGGAAGGAGCTGCCACCAGAAGCGCCTCTCCATCATTAGCATCGTGACCGAATTCATGTGTGATAATCGGCATATGCAGTATAAACTCATTAACGGAAACCAGTGATATTTGGCTACAGTAGTTCGGAAAAAGAGTGGTAACAATTATTCTTGATGAAAACTCTAATATGCTCCCTAAGACGCTATATATAATTTCCTTATTTCAGAATGGTCTGACAAATATCACAAGGAAACTATTACAGCTGTCATAAAAAATGTCGTTATATAGCACACCAATAATGCCGTAAGACTAGCCGCTGCCAGAACAACATTATGGGATTGGAAGGATAATGGCGGTGCCCTGAAGTGCCTCGTTATGGTGACGCATAGGGGAGCCTGTTTTCTCCTCCACCACTAATAATCATTTCTTATAGTTTACGTCCATTCTTGGTACACTTCTTTGCTTTGTCAGATCTCACTCTTCGTAACAAATTGACAGCACACGTTGCCTCTGCTTTGCTCTTCGTATTTTGGAGAACAAGTAATACACACATAGCTAATTCCCTATTATATATTTTTCGAACCTGACTGAAACGCGGGTGTCTTCACACAGTAGCGCGGACTCTGGTATCTGCTTGATAGGTAATGTGTCTGATATGTAGCCATTAATTGTGAGCAGTATATAGGCCATGTAGTAGGCTCAACAGACCAGCCGGTTATTGGTAAGCATATTTTACAGACACGAGCTATTTTGTACGTTTCATAGGCTCTCCTCCTTTTCCTACTTTTCATTCTCCTCCATAATTCACTTGACTATTACCTCTCCTCTTTCCCACTTTCCTCTCTCAGTCTTTCTCTTGTTTCATTACACCTGCAGGAGCAATTTCAGTATTCGTTAATAAGACTTGCGAAGCAGATTCAGTGGAAAGTTGTGTTTCATCTGCAGCATTCATGCAGCGTTTGAGGAAGCTGGATAACCTTTTCACTGCTTTTACACCGGAAGTCTTTATAATTTAGTAAGTCTGTACAGAGCAGTGACGTAATGATTATGAAGACTTGTTGATTTATTTCTCAAAAGGGCACACTTGCTTCTAATGCGATAAAACTCAATAATATGTGTGTATTATAAGGAATTCTATCATGAAAGAAATAATGTGAGGCACTGAAACGTTTCTCTGTCTTGTAACAGTCTGCCGCCATGAAGAGAAGAGGAGGAGGACGAGAACTCTTTTAGACACACACCTTTTGAGGCAGACAGGGAGGCGGTTAGATAGATAGATAGATAGATAAATAGATAGATAGATAGATAGATAGGCTAATTGACTGATTGACAAATAGGATATGATGTATTAAATGACTGATAGATAACATGATGGCTTACAGACACAGTTATCATCTCCCTTCACTCTTCCCATCACCCACACACTGCATCATTTCCTTAAAGTGGCTTACCGGATTCTGTATCTTGTAATTATTAGTTTTTTTGTTTTTTTTTTTTAGATATTTTCGTCGTTGGTAGCCCCCTCCCCCTCCCTCTCTGCACACTTCTCCTGAGGGAGCGGCCACCTGGGTCCCCCCCATAAATCACTCGCTAATTAATTTTTGTTCCAGCCAGTCTAATCAACTCCTCGAGCCCCCAACCTCTTTTTTTTTCCGTTTAGGTTTCCAGCAAGTCTGTCGTATGGTGCTGAAGGAGACCTCTGTCTGGATTTTTTTTTCTCTCGCTCTCTCTCCCTCTCTCTTTATTTTAGCATTATAGCACCCACAATTAAGCTCTCCCTTCCTCCTCCTCCTCCTCCTCCTCCTCCGTCATCCGCCAACATCTATGCAGGCTCCTAACTCGCCACATTCTTCTTCTCTCCCTAGCTCTCATAGCTTCATAGCCCCCTCTCTTCATAGCGAGGTGTTCTCAGTCCCTTCTCTTATAGTTGTTATCCTACCGTTCCCCTCAGCTTTTTTTTTTTTTCTTTCTTGCGCTGAAATTTGCTTTATCATTGATATTTTTTGTATAACACACACACACACACACACACACACACACACACACACACACACACACACACACACACACACACACACACACACACACACACACACACACACACACACACACACACACACACACACACACACACACCTTTGGGATCATCAGAACTTCAAAGATAAGCTGGTACATTAAACATCCGGCGAGAAGAAACATATGAGGCTGAAGCTTTTGGTGTGTTTATATTGTAAGTGGTTGGCATCATTATGCAGCGGTAATTTCCCCCAAGAATTTTAAGATATTTCACATGTGCATCTTTCTCACTTTCACCAACGCTTTTCCTCTTGATAAACGGATACACTGGAACGTCTTGGGGCTCACATGTATCACCTCTTCTCCTCTGCTGTTTCCCTGGTGTCAATGGTTGGCTCCATGTATGAATATTCTCAGTTGCTTCTCTCCCCAACACAGTCAGTTGCTCCCATTCCCTATAGTTTCGTCGCAGTTCCATCTCTCCATCTCCTTCCCTGTCGACCCCTACAGGTTTTTTTTTTTCCCGCGACAGGCGCTTTGCAGGCTCTTTCATGATAGGAATGACATGCATCGCCACCGCCACCAGCAACACACCCAGATAGACATGGTGTGCTGCTCATGTTTAGATTAAACTTTTTTTTATTGTAAGATTAGTCACCGCATAATGTATGTTTTTTTTTTTTTTGCAAGTAAAGGACGCTGATAAAAAGCAATTAAACTTTGCAGAAAGGGAAAAAAAAAAAAAGAAAAGAAACCTCTCCTCAGTCGATGGTTCTCGAAATGCAACAACAACACTATGATGAACACGCACACCTGTATACTCACACACACACACACACACACACACACACACACACACACACACACACAATAACTTGCGATTATGTGATTACGTATTTTTTTGTTTGTTACCGTGGCTTGAGAGTCGAGAACCAATGTTATGATCGGGTAGAGACACAACATGCCCTGCAGTGATCCACAGATATCGGCACACGTTGTTCATTTTGCAGTGGGGATGATATAAAACTTCACTCTCTTTTGTCTGTTGTCACCTTCCTTCTCAATAGTATTTAGAAAAGACCCACTTGTAATTAGTTCCGGAAGTGTCTTTTTTCAAGGTAATTCATGACATTCAGTTATGAAATGTATGGTAGCGATTATACCGTAAGAGTATACCGTAAGGAATTAATGTATCAAGAAATCCTGATCGATGTTGGTGGAAGGAGATATGACCGCCTCTTCAGGGAAATCATCGGGATTGCAGATCGATGAGCCTCCCTCTCGCGTGCTCGTGTAGGCACCTGTGAGTTACTGCAAGCGATAACACCTAAGGGCAGTGTATCTTTCCACACTCTTCACAGCGGCTTATGTGCTTTATATTTTGAGATGCGATGCTACACCATTTATATTGACCTCAACCACAAGCAAAGCTACTTACCCGCCTAGTATGTTCAAGCTGGTACCAGGCATGATACCAGCTTCCCCGGATAACGTGAATGTCTAAAGGTTAAGCTGTATATTCTGGTGGAGAGAGAGAGAGAGAGAGAGAGAGAGAGAGAGAGAGAGAGAGAGAGAGAGAGAGAGAGAGAGAGAGAGAGAGATTTCTCCTCATCAAGGTTACTGGCGCTGTTACTACTGCTGCCTTTCCTCCTGTTATACTTGACTGCATAATTTGAATAGTTTGCTCTTCGAGTGCGCGGATTTAAGCCGGGAAGCGAACTCATCACGAACTCGGAAAACAAGGTCGAAGGGGCATCATCTACGAGTATATGCTGTTGCGCCATTACTGAACACACACACAAAAAAGAAAAAAAAAAAAAATTCAGGTATCCCCTCTTCATTTTCATGGATTACTGAGGCACTTTCTCTTCCTTTATCCCTTTCCTTTCCTTAGTTTCGTCCTGTGATCGTTTTCTTTCGTCTCTCTCTTCATCGTCTACAAAGCACAAGCATCACGGTACATTTCACTTTATACTCCTACTGTCAGAGCACACACTCCCTCTTCTTCGTCTCCACCTCCCTTTAGATGCCAGGATATTCACCCTCCTTGCTACCTTTTCCTGACACTTTAATCCAACCAGTGAGACCGCCACTGTGTGTTGCGAAAAACCTGGAACAAATTAAGGGGAATCTTTGTAGCTTCAAAATCAGGTTAACCTTTGCGGCCCAGTGTCTCGCGTCCCCTCAGCGTGGCCAAGTCCCCTCCCGCGGTGCCATTCTCTCAAATCAGCCACAACATGTCAAGGCGGCCAGTCCCGGCTCCCTGCTGAGGCTATTTGTGTTCTCACCATTTCTCTCCACCGTTGCTGCTCGCTGGCCCTTCTTCCCCCTCACACCCGCCCGGGACTGACATCACAAGTGGAAGATATAACCCATTTGCGAGAGTTTTCATGGCGACGAGGGAGCAACAGTGTGTGTAAAAGTCAATTTCCTGGACACTGGAGGCTAAAAATTGCTGCATACTCAGGGTATTCGGCGTCACAGAAAACGGAATTTGCCGCCTGTGAGCGCCTCCCCGCCCCTGGATGGGGGGTGTCTCAAGGCGGCTGTGCATTATGGTGTGGCTCGTGTGCCTCTGGTGGGTGCTTGCTCCATCTTGTGAGAATGAGGCGTATACCTCTAGATTTCTTCAAGGTTCGATATTAATATGTGAGATGTAGTACGAGATTATGTTTCCACGTGTGTAAGGGGCTACTTAATAGGAAAAAAAATTAATAAAAGTCATTGTCATTCATTAACAAAGCTAAGTAGAAAATGGTTTCAATATGCATGGCTAAATTAATTTCAGAAATGTCTTCCTATTATTTTTTCCCACTTTCCATTATGACATTTTCTTTTGTTTGTTGTTTTTCTCATAAGGTATTATTAAACATGATGACGATAATAATGGAGAGTTTGTAACAATATGCTTAATGATTACCGAATAAAGCAGTATTTGTACCATGAACTTTGCGGCTAATGAGGGAAAATTGCCTTTCTTGTACACACATGAAAAGCAACAAAGGAAAGTTGAGTTAAGCCTCTCATGTGGAAAATAGATAACTAAATAAATAAATTCTTATGGTCTGTCACATTCCTAGTTTATTCATTCATCATTTATTCATTTATTAATTCATCTATTTATTTAAAGCTCTTTAACATTACCTACATTACCTTCAGTTTACGGAGTCTATAATGAGCCACTACGATTTGTGTAAGGTTTTCCATAATTTCATAATTCCTGATAACAAAGCACGTTCAGTATTCGTATATAATGTCACTCGATACACAATTTTGTCGTTATAGTCATTAAAACCCTCCACAGTCCATGCATGCAAAGCTGCACTTGGCTAAAAATATATTTCAGTGCAGCACATTACACGTGAGTGTTTAATGTCATTATTATTCATATTATTAGTTATAATTTTCATGAGTGTTATTACCATTACTACTACTACTACTACTACTACTACGACGACGACGACGACGACGACGAACAAGAAATAACTGATTCAAACTTAAAAATGAGTTAGGTTTAAGAAAAAGATAGGAAGGAGTTAGTTCTCAAATAGAGCGGCAGGTGAATGGAATGGGCTCATTAATCAAATTGTTGTTACTAATGTTGTTACTAAGCTTCAGAAAATTATAGAAATGTATGGATAGTGATGATACATGAAAAAAAGTAGATACTGTATGTCTGTTCCATAGAGTGATTGTTACATGCAGGCCTGATGGCTTCTTGCAGTTTCCCTTGTTCTCTTGTGTTTGTATGTTCTTATGTACTACTACTACTACTACTAGTACTACTACTACTACTACTACTACTACACTACTGCTACTACTACTACTACTGCTACTACTACTACTACTACTACTACTACTACTACTACTACTACTACTACTACTACTACTATCCTTTACTTATAATCTAAACTGGAAACTTCACATCTCATCTCTAGGTAAAACAGTTTCTATGAAGTTAGGCGTTCTGAGTCGTTTCCGCCAGTTTTTCTCACCTTCCCCCAGCTGCTAACTTTGTACTGAGGCCTTATCCGTCCATGTATGAAATATGCTTTACATACGAGTATATGGTTCCATTCATACAGTTCTTTTGGACTGGGTAGAATCAAAAACTTTTCGTCTTAGCATTTCCTCTCCTCTAATTGACTGTCTTCATCCTCTTTTTCATCGCCATCATCATCTTTCAAGAGGGAGGTTTCAAGACACTCTGTTCGGGAACCGGCACTTTAGTGGGCCTTTTATTTTTATTCCAGATTTGTTGCCCTTGGCCTATGCCCCTCCTACATAAAAAAAAGACCCAAAATTATAAAAACTACTTCTCTCGGCTTTGTTTCCTACATTCTACATCTTTCCTAACCCGAATATAATAATAAGGATCATACGAGTATAAGTAAAAAATGAGACGTTGATTCTCAGGCGAGTAAAGAGGACAGTGTAGACAGTGTTAGGACAGTGTGCACCTACTCACTTGGTCGAAGGTCTAGGCAGCTGTCTGGATCATTGTAATCAATTAATTAAGTGAAGAGAACTGTTAATACACTCAGATAATTTGTCATTGTCTAGTGAGAGTCATTAGTGAGCTAATTCTGTTATGCCCCGCTGGTCTTCACGGCAACGGTTACTTATGCGTGAGGTGCTATGTCGGCTAATTGAGTTTCGTTTACATTGTAATCGAAATGCTGCCCTTCCAATGTTTTTTTTTTTTTTTTTTTTTATTATACTGGGGATAGAAAACGTGTGTAGTAGAAGTAATAGTGTTGTTATTGTTGTTATTATTATTATTTTGTATGTGTGTTTGAAGAAGACCGGCAAATGCAAAGAAAAAAAATAGCTATAGATTCGGCTCTCAAAAATGTAAAATTGAAAAGAGTTGTACATCACGGCATCGCAATATTTGCCTCCATCTTATTCAGTATGCGACGGGTAAATTAATTTAGTGGCTCATATTTGAAACAGATTTACTTATAATGTGCAGATTGATTTCCGAAATAAAAGAGAAAATTGAAATTGGATATCTTTTGGAAATAATGGAACAAATTGAAACTTTCGATAAAAATTTTATTTCGTGCGTGTGATATTCCGACCGTTTTAATTACGGATATACTTGCTCCCCGGCATCATACTTGCCACCAACACTGATCGCCCTTTCATCGCCTCTAATTGGAGTGTTTGGAGAGCGTCTCAGATCTTTTATACTGCCTGACTAAACTTTCGGCAGCGTCTCTCTTCCGCTTATTTTTTTTACATTCCTTTGTGAAGAGGTTCTGTCTGGGATATTTCACTTTGCTTGGATTTTAGATCACTATTGGTCAGTGTGTTATTTTGAAGGAAAGTAAGTTTGTAATCCTCAACTTTATGTGTGTGTGTGTGTGTGTGTGTGTGTGTGTGTGTGTGTTTAGTTACCCTAAAAAGAGATGCCACAAAATCCAGTGAATTTGATGTCAGTAAATGGAATAGAAATGAATATATGGAGCCATGAATTACTTTGTATCAAGAGTTCCTCAAAGACCAAGAATGACTTGCACAGTGCTGGGTGGAGGTTGTTATCATGTCCTGATTTTTCATATGTAACATTTTGCATAGCATGATATCATTCCTTTGGACAATGTACATAAATATTTAAAGTGGAAGTATTTTGCCTACTTATGTTCTATTGATTTGTTTCATCTTCGGCAACATGAATATTTAGATACACTGAACCTGAAAATGCCTTCATAAATAGTAAACGTCAAGTCACCTACGCTGCGCTTCTCAAGTATGGACCATCTTTATCACAAGAACACCCGGTGCCACCACCAAGTTCTACTGTAGGCTGTTGCACTTTCGAGAAGAGAAGCTTTCATCGTAAAATATCAAGAGGAGCAGGTCTTCTTAGATTGGCACCCGTAAAAGTTAAAGGACGAATTATACAAAAGTTTGTGGTAAGAGTTAGCACCTTACCTATGAGTTGTGCAGGATATTAAAATTTTCCTTCACTGGAACGTACAAAATAAAAATTTCACTCTCCTCTTCTGCCATGTATATTTATTTGCGTGCAAAAGCACCTGGCAAACTCAAACGGAACCAAGGCACCTTCCAATAATGTTTCAAGAAACTTTGTGAGCAAGCAAAATCTTTCTTGACTTTGGGCGCAGCATGAAAAGAACTCTTAAGAAAACTTATGATTTGGAGGCAAGATCTTGTACGAAATAAAGTAACTTTTTGGTGGAAGCAGCGCATAATATAGTGACAAGGAGTACCAAGACCCCTGAAATTAGTATATTGGGAAGATCTGACGGATTCATCCCCTTTACTGACTAAGACCTTTCATGGCTAAAGATTTATCTCGCCTTTAGATCAATTTATCGGTATTTTTACGGAAGGTTCAAAGGGAGGCATTACAATAGCGGCGAGAGCAACACGTCCCCACAGCACCATCGGATCAGCGGCAGAGGACGTAGATAAGTCATATATGTAATGGGTAAATTGTTTATATATTCGTGTGTGTGTGTGTGTGTGTGTGTGTGTGTGTGTGTGTGTGTGTGTGCGTGCGTGCGTGGAGGACACTGGGGACAGTGGAGGGAATATCGTACGAGTCAGTTAAATTCATGCCACAATTTTAATATCAGATCAATTCAGTTTCTTCTAAACCTTTACTGATTACAATGTTACAATACTTTGACAAATATGAAGTATATATGTCATGTTACAAATGAGTATCTCATTGCTAACATGCAACGAGGGTGGGTAATTCTCTCTCTCTCTCTCTCTCTCTCTCTCTCTCTCTCTCTCTCTCTCTCTCTCTCTCTCTCTGTCTCACACACACACACACACACACACACACAAGAATCCTTTTATATTAAGAGCTTCATATCTGTCTCGTTACAGTAACATACGATAATCATAATTTCACCTTTGTTTTACAGATGCATATGTATAATTTGCAGATACACCACTAGTTTCAACATATTTAAATTCTTGCCTTAATAATAATGAAAAGCTGTACGAAGGAAACAAGATATGAAGCGAATATTTTTGAGGATTCGAGACCGCACAACAAGCTAGTTGGAGCTATTGACGCTTTGTTACCCCTGAAATGACCACCCACCCTCCTCCCTCCCTCCCTCCCTTCTCTCCTGGTTGATCAAGATGAACTAGAAATTAGGACCTGACTATGATATTCTTTGTTTTGCAATAGCAGATTATGGGCAACAATTGTCTATAAGCCTGCATGTGTTTATATTGAAAACGGATAGCAGTGACTAAACTAAATTACTAAGTCTGACGAGGCTTATGTGCATTCAGAAAGGTTGGCCATCTTGATAAGTTTCACCAACTAAATAAAGATGGTTTATGTGATATCCACCTGGTACTAAAGCCACCTTGCGCTATACTAAGTAGTCATATGATAAGATAGCTATAAGATGGCCCTAAATCATAGAAATTTAAGTTGTCGATCGAAGAAAATAATAAATTGCTGGTATGTGCGAGCAACAGACCATTCAGGATGAGAAATCGTGTGTGGTAGTGGTGACCCTGGCTAGTCTTTGCCGGGGTGTTACGTGAGGCTGAGTGATGGAGGGCGCAGTGGTGCATGTGAAGGACTTTTGACCTAGAAATTTCGTATCGTCAGCATTGAGAGTAAGTATTTGAAATCCATTGTATAGTTGATAAGAATAAGTGGCTACAAACTGGGTATAGATGGGTATGTTTTTTTGTTTTTTTTTGCAGAGGGTGCCACGTATAGGTCTACTAGCTTCTTATAGCTTTCCTTATGTTCTTATGATCTTTAAATAAGGAGAAACATGGCATGAGTTCGGAAGTGTGTGTGTGTGTGTGCCAGATGGCGCCGGTCATTATGCCGGGCCTAGTAGACTAGGCCCGGTATAATCAGGCTACCTCATGTGTATTTTTCTATTCAGAGTTTGTTTACCCTACCTAGCTGTGGGTCACTAATTCCGATTTACACCAGATACCTAATCACTGCTAGGTGAACAGGGGCTACACTGTAAAGAAGTCCACCCAAAGACTTCTGACCTTACCCGGCATTCGAACCTGGGTCTTCCTGAGTATGAATCAGGCGTGCTAACCACTGCGCTACCAACTGTGTGTGTGTGTGTGTGTGTAGCCTGACGAATGTAGCACATTCCCTAAATCTAAGCTAGTTTAGTATGCAAATGTACCCCTGAAGTTACACCTTAATATTACACGACGTTTTCTGATGCTATCAAAAAAATCCATCAGACAGTCTCACATACCCGCCTGCCTTGTGATGGCTTGCTATGTTATGGAAGCGCTCGGTCACTCACCTCTGAATAATTGTTGTTGCATAATTCAAAGAACATATATTTCTGCTATTATTCCCACTCCGCCTTTGGGAGCGAAGTACTGCTTTAGGAGTCTGGTGAGGTCCCAGCCCAACCTACCGCGGAAGACCAAGATTATTAGAAAAGTAAGTTTTGGCCCTGACTGGCTTGGCTTTGCCAGAAAATGAAAGTTTGAAATGAGTTCAGAAAATTGTTTTATGCGCATTTCTTCACATCCGTGTGTGTGTGTGTGTGTGTGTGTGTGTGTGTGTGTGTGTGTGCACATACGCCCACTTTACTTGAACTATAACAACTACATTTAGCGTGGGGATCTACCATGGATTGAGAAAGGTCAGCGCGGGTCACCGGGTGGGCTGACAGGGATGAAAGATCAGCCAGTGACCTCTGCTGTTTGGACTCGTCTTTTATTAGCAAGGAAGTGAACACCGCCTCTGTACGGATGTCAGGTAACGGTAGCGATGGTAACGAGAACAGCAACCATTCTGATAAATTTGTTTACTTTGTGGTGACATCCCTTCACAACTGGTGACGTGACTTGTTTTGCACAAGGTGGAGATCAAGTGCATATGAGAATGATTACAACGAGAATAGCGATAATAATGAAGATAATTGACGTCACGATATTAACCACTGGATAATAGGTAATGGTAATATGGTAATTTGAGTAAGACTTATAAGCTAAATTGTAGCTATTGGCACTTAAATCCTTGAAATATTCGATTGCGCGTTTTGTATTCAGAGTGGTTACTTTGAAAGTTATACCCTAAACTTACCTAGGTGTATATCAAATTGTATATCTGTAAAGGATACGGTTTGGGTGCGTGTGTGACTAGCTGAAGTTAATCGTTCGATATTTGAAACTGATCAAGGCAGTTACTCTCTCATCCAGAAATCATTTAATAAGTAAATTTTTTTTCGGATCCAATTAGCCAATCACCTAATTCAATTTTATGTGCAGGAGGAGATCAGGGGTTTAATTACAGTCTGCCACAAGTATACCCGCAGCCCGCTCCCCCTGTATCGATGATGAATTGCCCTGTAGAGGTGCTGGTGGCGGCGTTGAACATGATTACAACCCACTAATTGGTGGTTACGAGGAAAAAAAAGTATACCAATAAAACTTTAATCATTCCATCACTCGTTGTAATAAAAAGAGGGACCATTTAAGCAACTGATTGGCGCGAGGGTCGAACGGAAACAGCGTCTTGATAGGCAACGCGACAACCAGTGTGCCAGGCAGTGGATCTGTGTTGAAAGATAGGGTTCCGTAGGATACACACACACACACACACACATTTTAGGTGATGTGAAAAGGGGTTTCCTCTTTCAGAGTTTGTCGAATCATAGAGTTTGTCGAATCATGGCTCCACACTTTTTTTTTTTTTTTACATGAGAAAAGCAATAACATGTTTCACGTATGGTATCCAGTATCAATGTCACGGTTATTATGGAATCCATTGATCAAATTTACCACTGATCGCATTTCTCCACCGGACACCGACACCATTCTCACCATATTCAACACTTTTGCCACCACCACCACCACCACCACCATTCCCCTGCGTCTGTCATCGACCAGACATACGTGTGGCGCTGCAGGGCACGGAACTCTAATTAAATTCCCATCAGCTGGTACCTTGGTCGCTCTTCTTGATTCGACGAGGAGAAAATCCGTCTTTACTGAGGAGGAGGAGATGCTCTGGTACAACCTCTAATAACTACACTTTCATAATGATTTGTAGAAGAGCCGCAGCGTGTCTGAGTAGCAGGAAGTAGGTGTGAGACTGAGCCAGATATAAGAGGAGGAAAAAGGGTGATTTCCACAACACACACACACACACACACACACACACAGAGAGAGAGAGAGAGAGAGAGAGAGAGAGAGATCTATCACAAGTAATTTGAAGCAAATGCTTTTTAGACAAACTTAAAGGAGACAAAGTGAGATAAGGAAGAGGGAGAGAGAATGGTGTGTGTGTGTGTGTGTGTGTGTGTGTGTGTGTGTGTGTGTGTGTATTTTCGTTTTGTATTCTTTTAAGTGACCGAGGTCTTTTATTTCCCCCTCCATTTCTATATAAACTTTCCAATACATTAGCAGTGTGAAATCCATCATTAATTCAATGACTGAGCAACACGAGCAGCATCAGCGGCGGCAGTCATGAGATGGGAAGGAGGGCGAGAGGGATGGAGGGAGCGTTAATAATCTTTTCCTCCGATCGATTGCACCACTCACAAAGTCTTTAAAGAGCGTCACTTATGCCTGTTGTGTATATGTCACCGCCGCACACACACACACACACACACACACACACACACACACACACACACACACACGCGTCAGTGAGGAAATAGGGAGCGATTTTTTTTCATCTTGCATTCTTTTCGCGTTTTACTTATAACGTATACATTATTAGTTGAGATGCTGAAATTATTTATGTATTTATGTATTATTTATTAGCTTAAGTCGTCTAAGGTGCAAGTATTCAAATATATATAATTTTCTTTTCTTTTTAATTCATACGTGTGACATCTACTTAATATATTTGTCTTTCTCTTCTTTTCGAGTGTGTATTGCAAGTATTCTTCTAATAAGGATACTTTATTCTAAGGAGAGTCTTGTTATGAAAGTGAGAGCAGTTCATGTCAGTCCCCCAGCCCTCAACACTACCAATAGGGAAATCAATTGAAAAGGAAGAAACAACAAAATTTTAGAGTTACCCAAAACAAATGAGAGAAAACCCGCTCTTGAAAAGGGTGGCTATTGCAGTTTTTTTTTTTTTTTCCTTCTCAGAGACTGCAGTAGATAATATGTTTTATATTATACGCGCACGCATGAAGAAAGACAGGGCTGAGGGAACACCGTGCACAGATTAGAGAAACTACCAGTGAGTCAGCGTTTGGTTTTTGTAATTTTTATGATTTCCTAATTCTTTTTTTTTTCCACCATGAAACTCTAAACTTACGGAGAACATTTTTGAACAATGGACATCTGTAATTCTAAGATTTTTTACGTATTTCTGTGGAATCTGTCACTTTTCATTTTTTTTATCTTTTTTTTTCAGGGGTTGAGTCGCCTCTGTGGTTCGAAGGTCACTAGCTGTAGACAGATTGGATCAAGGAAGGCCATTCGCAGCGTTGTGTTACCGCAATCTCTCCAAGCCTTGACTCGCAGGAAGGCTGGCCACACCGAGCTGGTAAGGTGTTTATAATCTTTGTAATCCCACATCCTATTCATATGCTTACGCTCGGCTTGCGGTGTGTCAGCAAATATGTTTATGAAAATGAAAGATGGATGAATTTTTGCCTCCTCTTTCTCTGTCTTGAGAAATATTGCCTTTCTGTGGCCAAAGATGCATCGAGGAAAGGATTGGTCTTGTAATGGCCAGGGAATTTACTTTAATACGAGTTGATTCTCTCTCTCTCTCTCTCTCTCTCTCTCTCTCTCTCTCTCTCTCTCTCTCTCTCTCTCTCCTCTCTCTCTCTCTCTCTCTCTCTGTGTGTGTGTGTGTGTGTGTGTGTGTGTGTGTGTGTGTGTGTGTGTGTGTGTGTGTGTGTGTGTGTGTGTGTTGCACACATTTTTCCTTCTTTTTCTTACATTTTCCTTCCGTCATTTATGTATTAATCATGTTAACCAACACACACACACACACACACACACACACACACACACACACACACACACACAAACGATGTACATTCACCATATACTCGTATATAGAATCTTTCGTTTCGCATACAATTTTGTTTCTCTTTTCCTCTGACCCTCTCTCTCCCTCTCTCCATCGTGCTCTCTCATTGCAGAGGCACAATCACACTCCCTGTGTCACCTAATTTGCTCCGAGACTGATGATACAAGAAAGATCACCATCCTCTTGTTATCTTTCCCTTTCTCGGCTTTCTTTTTTCTCCTGATTTATTATTTTTATTTATATCATTTTCCTCCTGCTTCCAAGTATTGTTTTTGTTTGTTATGAAGTGAACAAGTATGTCACTCAAGTTATTGTATATTTTTATAAGGGGGTTGTTTACAAATGCCTTCTCTTTCACGCTCTCGGTGGATTTCCAGTGACAAGTTTTTTTTTTTTTTAGGCAAACATTCATAATATTATTTTCATAATGTTTTCTCGTTCCTTTTTTTTTCTCCACAGCTGGTAACGCAATATACGTACGGTTGTTTTTACCATTCAATTAACTTTTTTTTTTTCCTCTCGCAGCTCTACACGAAAGTATGATAGAAAAATACGAAAGTCCTTTTGGCACGAAATCATGTGTATCTTCAAATGCTTCTCACTTGTTGATATTCTTTTAGCTATTAAGATAACATATATTTGTTTATTTGTTTATTTATGTATTTATCTATTGATTTATTATATTTATCAGCTGCATGTGTTTCCAAAAGACTCACATATGTTGTTGTTTGACCTTTAGAGAGAGAGAGAGAGAGAGAGAGAGAGAGAGAGAGAGAGAGAGAGAGAGAGAGAGAGAGAGAGAGAGAGAGATTACATTTTCTGCTATTTACTGTTCCATTCATTCTTTCCTTCTTTATGCCGTCCTTTATATTCCAGCATTTTTAGTTTTACCATTTCTTCTTTTCATTTTTCATCCATTTTCGAGACATGCAACATTTTTCCCCAAGGCTTCCATTCTCCACTTCACAGTTCATCTCGTATTCACCCCATTCTCTCTCTCTCTCTCTCTCTCTCTCTCTCTCTCTCTCTCTCTCTCTCTCTCTCTCTCTCTCTCTCTCTGAAAACCACATTTTGCAAGCACGTCAGAAAATACACTGCACCGTCTTCATTTATTACGTGACTAGTGTTTGTGTCCTAATCTAACATAATATAACCAAACCCGAAACATATTCGTCCATAATGATGTAAAACCAAGCCATTCCACAACATGCAATTCTCAGAGTTCCGAATAAGCACCGGCAGCACGCATTCACCTACAAAATAATATGAACTGATTCGAAACTGTGTATTTTAATTTCACAAGCATTATTTTCATGTGCTGCGATCGGTCTCAGCAAAGACAAGAACATAAAAGAATAGGAAGTTATAAAAAGAGCCGGTTAACCTAAACATGGCAGTTCCAGAAGACACCTAACTGTTCTTTGTAGTCACTAATCCCTTCTGGTGTTGTGATTCGCGCTCTGTAACCTTGGGGATGACAAGATCTTCCCGTTTAAAAAAAGTGCAGGATTTATAAGAGAACATCGCTGAATAGGACTCGGTAAGGTAGAAGAAAAGTATAATTTCAAGATTACTTGCTTCACATAGCTGTGTTGTGCCATGAG
>NC_087167.1:1407500-1450000 GCF_035594125.1 Scylla paramamosain | reverse complement strand
ATGAAGAGGCAAGGTGAGAGGAGGAAGAGCGGGTTAAGGAATTATTAAAGGTGTTGAGGAGACAGATGAGATGAGAACAAACTAAATCTGAAACCAAACTAAATATGAAACCAGTCTTGTAACAGCGCTGGGTTGGACGCATGAAACTTTGAGTTCTCTATTACACAAAAGGGAAGGTGGACGAGGGGAGGATCATGCACAGCAAAAACTTGACACAGAAGTTGAAAGTCGAAATAGAACAAAAACAAACACACGAGGCAGACCTCATGAGTTCCAGCAGACTTATCAGGCGTCCTAATTACTGTTGACTGAAAGAGAGGCAACCAGTGAGGCAGAACTTGGCCGGGCTGACGATAATGGAGGAGACGGTCATAGCGCTCCCAGAGAAATAGTCTGATAAAGTTATGACAGTAAGATCCAAGTGAACGGAGCGGTGCCGAAGATGAAATAATTCACATTCCTTTCCCGTGACAACATAGAAGCCAGGAAATGCACTTTGGCCAAAAGTTAAAGCGGCCGCCGTTACCGTAAATCGTGAAATGAAGGATGGAAGTGCCAGGTGGGCATAAGCAGTTGCAATTAGATTTTCATATTAATCTTGACTGAGTAAAAATATATAAACGTAGTGAAAATGGTGAAGGAACAAAAAATGTTGGCTCGTGAGTTAATACTATGAATTAAAGGAAAAGAGTTAGTTTATTTATTCAGTCAAATCGATGGACAAACCACTCGTGCAGGGATTAAAAGTAGCGAGGCAGTGCGGCAGCCTGTGACCCAGTGCGCGGCTTAGCGAGATTAATCGTTTCCAGCAGCAAGAGTGTCGGGCTTAGAACTGCATGTTAAGTGACCTTTTTTATTGCCGGTCCTCGTGTCAGTCCATTGTCCTTTAGTACTTACACAATGTTTCGTGTGCCGCGGGACATAGACTACAGTCCTTATATAATCTGCTTTCCGAGTTTCCCACTTACTTTCCTTCCCTACAAGTTATATCCCACTCCTTAATGGTTGGAGTGACGCGTACTGCACCTGCTCAAAACAAGATTAAATGAAACACTTCGAATCTGAAATGGTTATATACGGCGAGCGATTTGATTACAGCAACGTCCAACACACCAAGGAGCAGCAACGCGTGGCTCGGTGCAGGGTCGAAGCCGCCAAGAGAGGCCGGGAGCAAGCCCGGCGGTGGGCAGCCAAGAAACGAAAAGCAGCACAAGGGTCCGTCCTTGAGCACCCTACCAGCAGGATCCATGCCCACAATGTTTTCCAAAGTCAGTCCTTTAACATACAAAAATGGCAAAATCGAAAAGTTCTTTGGTGCTGTATTGTTTTCAAGGTCACCAAATTTTACAGGTTCAGGGTTGAGCGCTGGTGCAGCCAGTGACATGTCCTTGTTGTTCTGTGTAGGGCGAATTTCACTGCTGAATTATTAAATACTCCTCGTCCCCCTTCCGCCAGTTCAAAGCTTCGGTAAATTGAAGACCTTTGTGACCCGTAGCTGGCAGGGATTCATCAGGTCACATGTTAGCATCGCTGATTAAAGCAGGAGGTCAGCTGATGGTCTTCCCCGTTTTTTCTGTGGTCGTTCAAGAGTAATCGTAGGCCACCACCCCACCTTGATTAATATTATTCATTGCAGCTGTCCCTGAACAAAGACTGGAACTCCGTAGTTGTTCGTCCTCCACGTATTCATTGAGAATATATCAAACTATTTTCAGAGTTCAATTTCCATCAAGTTCGTAACGAGCAGGTAGTTTGGGTTGTTACGGGCAAGCTATCAACTACTATTTGGTCATGTGCGTCAATATTTCCAGGAGACAACTGGGAGGGAAACAACGAACTGTTTCTGGACGATGAGTATGACGTGGCAGAAGTAAATAAAAAGTCCTAGCCTTGTCAGACGAAAATAAATTGAATGCATCTTTAACGACGTGCAACATTTATAGGCTCGCTCTGGTGATACAAATAAATAAATCTTGCGGTGGATTGTATCGCTTGCTGACTCGTTGCTGCATGCAGTGTCTTCCCGCTGTAACATTATTGCAGTGTGCGCTTGAGTCGATGGTGCAACACAAACAGATAAGTACCTTGGGAACCTTGCAGAAATCATAATAGCACGTCACTACTGGAATAAAAAAAAAAATAGTTGTTTTCAAGTCACATCTTGAGCTCGTGGGATCAAAACCATTCAGATTGATAAATAGCACTAAAAGTAGTTTATTTTTACGATAAATCGTGCTACCACTCTAAGCATTAATCTTACGAAGTGATCTTCACGTTGAAAATTTAAGATAAAACCCCCCAAGAAAATGAAGTTGGCGAATGAAAAGTTGGACAAGACATGTGTCCGATAAAACCCCAAGAAATACTACATAAGGTACTCAAACGATGAGATCAGAAAAATCACCATCCCAGCTCAGCAAAAATAGCATTTAAGAGCCATGGTATGGAGAGCACATTCGCGTATTCAAGGGCAAAGTGTCACTAATCCAGAGGCGTTACAAACCTGATCACAAAACTGTTCGAATGCTCGTTTATCACAGCAACGCATTCCTGTCTAGTTTTACAGAGCCATGACTATGTAGTGATGAAACTGTGTGAAAATGCTTTGTGACCTCCATGTAGGAAAATGAGTGGAAGTGATATTCTCAGTTTCATCCGCCGGTGTGTTCATGACAAAGGTGTGCGTTGTTATGTAAATACTGTTGTTATTGGTAGTGTTGTTGCTGTTGTTGTTGTTATTGTTATGTTTTTACTTTTGTTGTTGATGATACTGTTCTTAGTAGTAGCAATAACAGTAGTAGTAGTAGTAGTGGTAGTAATAATAGTAGTAGTGGTGGTGGTGGTGGTGGTGGTAGTAATAGAAGTAGTAATAATGATAGTGGTGGTAGTAGTAGTAGTAGTAGTAGTAGTAGTAGTAGTAGTAGTAGTAGTAGTTGTTGTTGTAGTTGTAGTAGTAGTAGTAGTTGTTGTTGTTGTTCTGTTGTTGTAATCTTTGCTTATGTTGTTGTTGCTGCTGCTGACAAGTGGATAACATTTACTGAACAAGAAAACTAGAAAATCACAGAACAGGTCACTAAAACAGACTTGGGCGGGAAGCATTGTCAAGAAACTGCTGTAGCAAAATGGAAAATCTTGGAGAACAAATGTAAAAAAAAAAAAAAAACGTAGGAAACACTAGATTTAATATCACCTTAAGTGGAAAAGACGATATGATAAAAGAGAATGTTCCGTGCCCTTATTGTGACGCGGAGGAAAGAACGAGAAAACTGCGTGCTGTGGCAATGGCGGTTAATACAGTGTAACTTGTGCATTCTCCCTCCTACTGCAGGTTTGTTACTACTTCTGGTGGACTGCTACTGCTACTGCTATTGTTGGTCTTGTTGTTGCTGTTGCTATTGCTGTTGTTGTTGTTGTTGTTGTTGTTGTTGTTGTTGTTGTTGTTGTTTTCTTGCTACTGCTGCTGCGATTCTTTCTGTTGTTGTTCCTGCTATATTTAGTATTCTTATAACTATTATTATTGCTGTTGTTATTATTATTATCATTATTATTATTATTATTATTATTATTATTATTATTATTATTATTATTATTATTATTATTATATTTTATTACTACTACCATCTGCAATGACATCCTGAGAACGACATCCACCCTGCCGCAGCTGTTCATTTTGTAGCTCGAACACTTTACAGTAGAAACATTTTCGCCCACCATTCTTCATAAACCTTGATTTTCAAACTCGTGAAACAGACATCAGGCATGAAGACAACATATTGCTGCTGTTGCTGCTTTTCTTTTTTCTTCTTCTTCTTATTATTATTATTATTATTATTATTATCATTATTATTATTATTATTAATATTATTATTATCATTTTTATTATTAGTATTTTCTTCATCATCTTGATGTTTTCTTTTTACAGTCCCTGCAGTTTTCAGGCAAGGAAAAAAAGAGAGATTTTTTTCTCGTTAACTGGTGGTGTATGAGGCAAGGAAAACAGTCCTCCTTGTCCTGAACATTTAACGTACTTCCTTTATAACAACACATTCTCTAGTATTCAACAGTCTATATAAACGCATTAAAAGCATCCGTAACTCCCAGGAATCACATCTTGCCGGCGCTCCACATGCCCCGTCACAAGTTCTGATACAAATTCCCTGGAGTGGCAAATTGCACCCCTTCCCGCCTCTCATACTGTGTCGCTGCTCGGTAATGGCAGGCAGCGCCAGGCCGGTGAATAACTCTCGTTTTTCCTAGAGACAGGGGCCTGCAAAGGAGGAGCCTCAGTGGAGAATATTGCTTTTGTGTTTTATGTAAGAAAGAAAAAAATATTATGTATTAATTGTTTCCTCAGTTGACAGAGAGAGAGAGAGAGAGAGAGAGAGAGAGAGAGAGAGAGAGAGAGAGAGAGAGAGAGAGAGAGAGAGAGAGAGAGAGAGAGAGAAAGTACCAGCTGTGGTTATGATTTCATCACTCACTACGTAGTATGTGAGGTAACATCCTTGCAAGAGTAGTTGAAAGAACGTTCTTCCTCCCGTCATCTTCTGTAGGAAATTTGACTTTAATATCTAAAATAATGCTGCTCGAGTGTTGACTCACCGCTTGTATTTCACCAGCGTGGCGACATTTTAACAGCCACCGACATATTTTCTTTTTCTTTCTTTACTAACAAACTTTCAAGTATTTTTATTTAATTTTTCCTCTGTCTCACAAAGTACGGGGCACCTGTGCAGGGAGAGCTTTCTGCGTCACCCATTTGCCTTGCAGTGGAGTGCCAAAAATTACTTCTCATTAATTAAAACTTTGGCACTTGTTTCCTTCTTCGCCATGCAGCACTGCCTCGCAGCCTTGGGTCGCCTAAATCACCGCGATAACCACATTAAGACGATCCATCACCAAACATAAAATTTCATGAAACTACGGAACGCCGCTGACAATTTTTTCAAGCTTGAGGACGCGACCTCCAGCACAGCGAGGCCTGGCGAGCGCTGGGCATTCACTTAACATTCTTTTTGAGCCCCGTATTATTTTGGAACCAATTTTAAATCCAATTTTAGAACCGTATTATTTTGGAACCGGCTTAATCAAACGGGAATAAGACCACCATTCCCGTTTGTCACTACTGGGTTAATTTTCACTGATATTTGTAAGACATATTAGCTCACTCTGTCTGATTCAGTTTTTCCATCTTTCTGCTACTTGCACTGTTTCAAGAGAAGAGCATCAACACATCCCTGGAATCACTTATACCCAGTGTTTGTGAACCAACTCTTGATGCTTTTCTTGTTGAGCCCCTCAGCCTTCTGTACATATAAAGAAAAAGGGGGAAAAAAAAGAAACGTATCCTGAAAAGTCGGTTGATATGTTTGCATTGCTTTTCTTTATTTGCATCTCCTATATGAGTCGTGTTTCGTCGAAATCAAGTTAACTCATTCATTACCACCGACAACTACAAAACTTCATCAAATTATTTATCAGCTAATCATAATAAAGTAAGATATAAATGAATGAGGACTTGCATGATTTATGATTCCTTGATCACGAAATGAGTTATACTTAGTTAATAAAATCCTCTAATACATTTAGAATATAATGAAAGCAGTGGCGTGGGAGTGAAAAGGTTAAGGATGTACGGCTGGCAACACAACAGCCACCGTCCCTGACAGACTAATCACGTTGCTGACCAGTAATGAAGCACTCGGGAGGAAGAGGACAAATTTCCACTGTTTTTCATCCCCTGCCACAAAATCCGTCACGCTTTATCTTGGCTGCTGCTGTCAAAGGTCCACAAATTGTATTTCCCTTGAAAGTGATGTGATTTCATCGTTTTTTTTTTTTTTTTTCGATGGATTTGTGTACCGTACTACTTTTCTACTTCTTTGCTTTGAGTCCAGCATCACATAATGGTTTGGTGAGTATGGGGAGTAATGTCGGTCTGGTACATAGAAAACGCGCTGGTATATTGAAAACTTAGCTGCGTTGGGTTCCTGGGACCACCACTAAGCCTAAATATCCTCCCCAAGGAACATTGCCCTTGCCCTAATAGAGGACAAAATCATTGCTTTTAAGGGGGAAGGAAATAAAGTAACAGAGCCTTTATATTATTATTTTACAACTATACCGAGTAGAGAAAAGGCTGCATAGGAGGCAGCAAATCACAACCCTACAGACACCTCCCCATGAAAGCTACAATTCTCATATCAACACTGGACCGAAGCAGAACCGTGTTAATTAAATTTCCATCTCTTTCCCCTATGACAGCCAAATGTGAGCAATATGCTAATTCGCAATCACTTATCTGACAAAAAATTCCGCGCAAAAATAAAAAGTCTCCTCATATTACTGAGGGAAACCAGTGGGTGGCGAGCGGGAGTCGACCGTCCTTTGCTGTCCATCCATCCCGGAAAGAGCTAAGCGTCCTCGTTTTCATATTTACCTTACTGACTCTCCGCCCATGGCATTATGAAGGTGAAGGCATTGAAAGCGTAAAAAGGGAATGCCAGTGAAAGGACAAGGAAGTAGACAGCAGAAATATAATGGAAAGAGTATTAAAGGCATTAAGATTGCAAAAAAAGAGAATGTTAGTGAAAGGACAAAGATATAAACAGCACAAATATGATAGTTAAAGTAGGAAAGAGCAATATAGGCATTCAGAAGTATGGAAAGGGAATGTTATTGAAAGAACAAGGAAGTAGAAAGCTGAAATGTAAGTGTTAAAGCAGGAAAGGGAAGCTAGTAAGCGAGTATGTTGTATAAGACAGAAGTGCATACTAGATAAGTAACGATGCAGAGGACAAGAAAGGAAGCCAAGAGAAAGAGAGAGAGAGAGAGAGAGAGAGTGTGTGTGTGTGTGTGTGTGTGTGTGTGCTACGTACAAACTCTTATGAAAAATATAAACAAAACGTAAATGAAACAAGTTCGTGGAAAGTTTAGTTTGAAAATGTGTGAATGAAAACGTAGTAAAATGTTAGATAAAAAAAAAAAAAAGGATCATCAAAATTTTTATTCCGTATGTTTTCGCTTCAAACTGAAAATGACCGATGATGCCTCGTAACATTTTTTTTTTTTTCAGCATAAAACTTCATATCTTAAAAGACGATGCTTAAGAGACGATACAAGTTCGCTTCTTCCTTTTCCGTATCAGTCAAATCCAGTAACGCGCAACCCAACACAACACTGAAGTCCAGTCAAGCACAGCCGAACACTACTCAATGATACCAAGCCATTTACACCCCATCACAAGACAGCTAAGATCAGTCAACTCAATCACAAACTCTCTTTTAATAATGCATTTACTTGCAGAACCCTTGTACGAGTTCAGTTCAGACTATTCACCACGGAACAGTCTAATTTAGTTCAGGTTCAGTCAAATACAGTCATGCGATCTTTTCATAAATTCCTTCACCCCCAAATTCAGTTCAGAGCATTCTGTCCACTTTGGAGCACCCCGGTACAGTGCAGGTTAGGTAACAGTTTAGTAGTGTCGTGTGGCAGGCAGCGGAGAGTGGGCGAGGACGAGTGGGCGGTGGAGTGCTTGCCAATTAACACAAGTCAGGGGGAGGAGACAAGGATACAGCCCAGGGAGACGCACTCTGCTTGGCCAGGCGCCCCTCTCCACCACTCCCTTTCCGCCACCACCTTGATCACCATCGTTAACCATCCTCTTAATTAATCACGGTTAATTAGTAGTCATCAGCGAAATCTTTTATAGGAATCAGCTCAAATCCGCTCAACTCTTTAATCAGTATTGTCATTATCGTCAAAATCAATTCCTTCTTCCCCTGCTTCTCTCCTCGTCCTAATCGATCTTACCTCCCTTGCCATCGTCACACTTTTTTTTTTTTTTGTCAGTTTCAATGTTACCGTCATAGTTATCTTGTCTTTGTTCCTTTACCTCGTCCTCCTTCGAATATTTTCCTCGTTGTTGTCATCATAATCATCATCATAATCTTTAGTCAGCATTACTTGTTTATTATAGAAATGACTAGAGACGCTAGCAAACACATCTTTCTAAATTGTTTTGAATACACAGTTGCACAGTAAATACTTATGAAAGAGATAGATCACGCTTCATTTGATTACCTAGTCCATATGTTTGATTGCACTACTCTACAATAAGCAGAAGTGAAAAATATAGTAACAGAAGCATATCTTTTCCATAGAGCTGTCGTGTCTCCCCGTCACTGTGCCAGATTAGTAACACATGCCATCTCGTTGGTCTCCGTCCTCTTCCGTCACTTTCCTACCACGACTCTATCATTATTGTCACTAACAGTCATTATTTTTTTTTATTCGCCACCCTTACAACACTTTCAGTACTTAAATAAAATGATTCTAAGTGCGAGTTTTTTTTTTTTTTGGTGTGTTCTCTAGCGGTACTGTATAATCCAGTTCTTGTGATCAGACAGCCAGTCGATCAATCAATACTTTGATCGTTAACCCCTGCTACTTATTATCCATTTATCACTACCTGTTTCACCACCACAACCGTCAGCCATCGTCACCATAACCTTGCATCACCACCTCCGCGGTCACCACCAGCCGGCGTCACCATAACACTGGTCATCACTACCCACCCTCGCCAGCCCACGTCCACTTCCTCCACGCCTGCACGACATCTCCATTAAAGTCGCCGTGTCGTCCCCTACACCTGGCGCGCGCGCGAGCGCTCACACACACACACACACACACACACACACACACACACACACACACACACCTCTCTCTCTCTCTCTCTCTCTCTCTCTCTCTCTCTCTCTCTCTCTCTCTCTCTCTCTCTCTCTCTCTCTCTCTCTCTCTCTCTCTCTCTCATCCCCGTATCTGACGCAGAGAGAATGTTATTGACATATGTATATGAATTGTGTAATGACGTTATGCCCATACTGATATCATAAATGATTATTTTTTATTTATCATTATGATTTTTATCATTATTATTATCATTACTACTACTACTACTGCTACTACTATCACTACTACTACTACTAGTAGTTGTAGTAATGGTACTATTACTGCTACTATCAATATTATAATAATAATAATAATAATAATGATAATAATAATTATTATTATTATTATTATTATTATTATTATTATTATTATTATTATTGTTGTTGTTGTTGTTGTTGTTGTTTTTGTTGTTCTTTTTGTTGCCATCATCATCATTTGAAATTATTTTTGTTGTTACTGGTGTTGTTATTGTCTTTGTTGGTGTTATCGTCGTCATATAAAATTACTTCTGATGTTGTTATCATTTAAGATTATTTTTTTCTGCTGCTGCTGCTGCTGCTGCGGCGGCGGCGGCGGTCGTGTTTGTTGTTGTTATTATTGTTAAAAGCGTCAATAAAAACATTAGTTTATCATTTCTAATATGAATGTTAAACTTATCAAAGCATACATTCTTATACATCACGAAGCTTTCCCGCAGTAGTCATGATATCATGATAAAACTGTGATCCCATACAGACGCGCTGAAAGTCAGCTGTATGCAGCCATCTAGAGTAGTGCAATTACTGCTGTGCTCAGATTATATCATCCAACCTAAGAGGTATCTTTCGATGGCTTGCATTGCCCATCACGCATCTCTTCTTGAAATCGTTTAGTAAAAACGAAAGAGACTGGAGAGAAGTTTCAAGTTTAATCTGTCAAATTATGTAATGAACAAATGCAATCTGTCAAATGATATAATGAACAAATGCAAGATTGCCCGTTGAGTTCAGAGGATCATCACTTAACGCTGCAACGGTGGGAAGGAAATATATTCCAGCTATCCTTGAAAATTAACAAATACCTACGTCGAAAGCATATAATAAAAAGAAACTACTTCAGTGGCTTGCTATACTGTTGGGTCACTGAACTCAGCGATGGTGAAAAAAAAAAGTCATGAATGGCCACGCGACGGTTCATAACTTCCTTAGTTAACAGAATTGAAGGAAATAAAGGACCACTACCACTAGGCGCCCTCACTGAATATTTTCGTCAGACTTTGGGTGAGTCAGCGTCTCGGTCAGCAGTCTAGACTTCCAGCAACGGTCTGGTGGCTACCCTTCCCTGAGACTCCGTTTGCTTCCTTCACCAATAGACAGCTGGGGAAAGCCTACCGTTTTTCGTTCCCAGGAAAGGAGACATTACAGCCGCATCTTTCACTTTGGGGATGAAAAGGTCACCGCACTGGTGTCATCCTCACGTCGTAAACCCACAAAATTACTGAGAGGCGTAAATCATGCGTGTCGCGTGGTTGGTGCCTGATGAACAAGGCGGGGATCATTTATGATCCCCTTGTCTTGATTACCGGCGGCATAATTGTCTCTGCCACCACCCTTCTTGTCTTCCCTTCACCTCCTTTGTGCTTGTTTACTCGTGTAATACAATAATATTACAGCCATTGTCATGCTATGTAATTGTGTTATTGATATGGCTGTTTAATAATAGCAATTGTTGTAATAATGGTAACAGTAGTAGTAGTAGTAGTAGTAGTAGTAGTAGTAGTAGTAATGGTATGAAATACTTGCTTAAGTGTTGGTACGGGTAAGAAAAGGTGTCAGAATAAGTGGAATATCCTATAATAGAAATAGTTTAAGAATAAATTGAATATCCTATTATACCTATGCTTAATTAAGAGGTATTTTTGTTTAGACAATTTTTATATTGAATGCAGAAAACTTTAGGCAAATTTTAGATCTCTCACCTCTTAGACAACAAAGCGGCCATACCAGTGGGGCTTCCGCATGATGTAGTAGCCTATTGATGGGGACAAAAACAGAGATATAGGTGAAAAATGGCAGGCATTCTGTTTACGAAAATTACCGTATCTATTAATTTAGTATTATTTAACTATTCTCACGCTCTCAATGCTCTGATAGGTTTTAATGATGTCATAATGTGATAATATGTAACGTTTTATTTTCTGATACGGGATGACCACAACAAAAGCCTTATTAATGATCACTTTCGAAGTGATCCACTAAGCTCACAACACGTGACGTGGGGAACTAGGGAGCGACGCGGGCTGAGAGGGAGCCCGAGGAGAGGGAGCCAGGGAGCGGCGGACACGTCACTGTTCCCTGGGGAGCTGCCATGTCATGTAAATATTTGCATAGTTTAGCTTTGATCTTTGTAATGAAGGCTTTTCCCTTCCTCACTGTCAAAGGAATCTGATTTGTTTTTTTTTTTTTTTACATCTCTGCGTCTAGAAGCAATGTTGCGGCAGAAAAAAATTATAGCAGTGTTGTGCAAAGTCTGCGATTCCTTGAGGCGCTGCTGCATCTCACTACCTTATAACACAATGGACACTGTATGTAGCCTCTGAACTTCATAATCTCATCTATCATTAGTCAGAGTAAAGTAAATATACATAAAATTTCACTGGATCACTAACCTGGGATGACTTTTACATACTTGATGATGAAAATTGTCATCAGGACCATAATAAAATCCTCAGTTTGTATTCAGAATATAATGAAACAGAGTTCGTGGTACCAGAGAGGTTCAAGGGTTCTCTCTCTGTAGATCGCAATATATGGAGTACGTCAGACGTGCACCGGTTTCAAAATGTGTCAATATATATCATTCTTATCCTTTTAAAATGCTATGCATCTCTCGTTCCTGCTCCCACTGGACCAAAAACACTCATGTTATTTGATTTGCCCCTCAAAAGATATAGTTTAAAAATCTTCCTGCAAACCAGACACCATTGAATAACTCTTGGTCTGTAAGAATGTAATAAATCGCGGGGTAAGTATTACCTGAGTGTTACGTGAAGAAGTGCAATTCATTGCAATGCTGCATGCGAAGGCAAATGTTTGATTTAGCTTGAGCTTGATTTTAGTTTGCACATTGTATACAACAACAATCAATTCAGCTGTTTTATTTACTTATTAATTTGTCTGTACCTCTCTATCTATTTATTTGTTTATTGAATTTGAGGAAAATGACGAAAACTAACGATCTTTTGTGAAACTCGCCAGTGGAGGACTTGCGCGCACCAGGCTATTAGTTCCGAGGCGAGTCTTCGAAACCCATTTAATCTGAAGCTAAGAAACTTGCCTTGGTATGTGTCTGGGAAAAGTTTGAAACGACTCTGAAACATTTTTGTATTTTCGAGGCTTTTTGAAGCGCAAAAATGGAAGTAAAGGTTAACTGCGTTGATAGAAAGGGGGTTCATAGCCTTGTGGAGCTCGTGGCGGTGGTGGCTGTTGGGGGGCGGCGAACCCAGAAGAGGAAACATCCAGACTTGGATATAACTCAGGCACCCTTCGTAATGTCTTCTGAAAGTTTAAATTACATCCCGTTGTAGAAATATTGTGTGTCTAGTTTCCTCTTGCCTGTGATGGATCGATGAGAGAGAGAGAGAGAGAGAGAGAGAGAGAATGACAGACGACAGGCAGACAGACAGACAGACACTAGCTGACTAACTGACTGACTGACCGTAAAAAAAAAAAAAAAGGCACAGCAATCTGAAACACACACACCAGTTCAGATTTTCGTGTTATTTTCTCAAGTATTTTTTTTCTTGTTTTACGTTCAGTCTCTGCTGTTGTTAAGCCTCATTATTTTCTCGACAAACACTTTTCGCTTCGATGTGTAGGATATTCCTCATTCAAAGTTTAATTGGAACTTTATGAGCATCTGAGGACCACCGGAGACAGCACCACATTTTAAGTTTCTGGTGCACAATGTCGCTTTACTCGGTGAAAGGTTCAGGAAAAGTCACTTCCTGGCAAAGTCAGTCTCTAAAGACTTTGCTTTCCAAACTTGAACGTTGTAATATTTCTCTGTCTATCTTCTGGCCTGTTTGTAGGTCCGCCGGTCCGTCCAAGAGTCAGACAGTCCATTTAAATGTCCACCCGCCATGTGTGTGTGTGTGTGTGTGTGTGTGAGTGGGGGAGAGCATAATACGCACGTAGGAGATATTATAACCATGAATATGGATAGGGGAATGAACACTTTACGTTAAAGAGAAGAGCCGTTTGAGAAAATACTTGTAGTTGGCTTACGCTTTTTTCTGTGTCTTCAATTTCCACTACTCGTTCACGTCATCTAGCAGCTGGTTAAGTTACCTCTCCTTCACTAGTTACGTCAGGAAGTGGGCCTGCGTGTGGCGAGGACCGAAGCGACAGTGTTATCCATTTCGTCATCGATTATTATTTTTATTTATTTATTTTTTTTTTTATTCCGTCATCGATTTACTATTTTTCATAAATTTTTGCTTTCAGTGTGTGTGAGTGTGTGTGTGTGTGTGTGTGTGTGTGTGTGTGTGTGTGTGTGTGTGTGTGTTTATTTGTAATACCTTTATTACATATATATTAAAAAAAAAGAAACAGTTGATATGTTCCGTACAGGAGTATGCTTTGTAGTTGGTGCATGTTTACGGAAGGCCACTGCACGGGGCTCACTTCACACACACACACACACACACACACACACACACACACACACACACACAATAATATATATATATATATATATATATATATATATATATATATATATATATATATATATATATATATATATATATATATATATATATATATATATATATCTTTTTTATATTGGCATTATACGTATGTTGGTATTCCCTAATGTTATTGGAAACGACACATATGTAAGGCTTTATCAGTTGACAGCAAGTTAGTAGCAATCCTTACCATTAAACCGGGCGCTGTGCGGATCCTGACAAACTGCAGCAATGAATGTCTACGTCGATGTGCATAAATACTCACATTTGGTGTCTTATCGAAGTAAAGATCGTTGGTATGTTGTATTAATGAGCCTTTCCTATTTCATTGCATTTACTGTTGGTTTCTTGTAATTCGTGGGTGAAATTATTGACCGCTGGATAATTGTTGTTATTGGCGAAGACTGAAATGTGTTTTGTGGCAGAAGAGAGAGTGAGTGGTTGAACAAATAGAGAAGGGAGTGCGAGGGGAATGTGCCAAACCAATAAAAAATATAGGATTTTTATTTCAGAATTGGAGATGCGGGTCGTGAGTATTTGGATAGGTGTGGATGTGATGAGTGTGTGTGGAGGGGGATGCCTGTCCGTCTTTCTGTCTTTCTATCTGTGGAAACTGTTCAGTCGTATTCCCGTTCCATATCAGTGGGTGTTGAGCCTGGCGGTGCCTTAGCGAGCATTGGCATTGCATTGTACAAGGCAACACCCTGCAGGGGAACATGCTCCAGATATTCATTGATGGTGAATGTTCCGAATGGTCATCTGAGTCCTCCAGGATTCGAAACCTGATGGATTGCCTCAGGTCTGGTAGCTACGTAGTGTTCTCATATTGCCATCACACGTGGAATCATGGCGCGATACATCTATTTCCACATGATACAGGTGATTGTTAAGTCAACTCATTTGCAACCAACGTGTCAGTACGTGTTGCTCTAACATAATGCGTAAAACGATGTCTAAATCATTGTTACAAATCACGTGCAATGCAGAATGGTTTTACTTGTCGGCATCAGTCATAGATGTGTAGATATCCTTGACAAAGGGAGAGAGAGAGAGAGAGAGAGAGAGAGAGAGAGAGAGAGAGAGAGAGAGAGTCAATCCATCAGTTAGCCAAGTAACATTCTACAGGTATTCTTTCTTCTCCAGCTTCACAGTTTTCTTTAATACCAAACAATTTCAATCCGGATAAAAAGTAATAACTAGTAAGGCATGGACTGGACGCAATAACCGACATGGTAACTTTATCAACAGTGAATATATGACTGGTTACACTTTCTTATCCCTTATATGAATGCTGCTTCTAACATCTAATTGGTATTTGGATAAATTCGTGGATTTTTTTATTTTTTATCTTTTACCTTCTCACTGTTATGATCGTCTTTGTTTGGTCTTCACATGAATACTCAGAAAAGTAAAAGCATATAGATTATTTTTTTCTCCTTCTAGGGTACCAAATTATTCAAGAAGCTACAGTATAGAAATGTGTCCAAATAGTTGTCTGTGATTATAGGATAAATTGTCTTGCAGTGATAGGATTAACGATACCGCATTCTTTGAGATGTTTCGTTATCCAGTGCTCGGCATTTTGGTTTTGCTGGAATGTACGTATTAATACACTTGTCTCAACGGATAGGCGATGGGATGAAGATCTCCACAACCCATCTTCCTCAGTCGGAAAAGCCACTGCCTCTCCACCTCAGCAATCAGTTCATCAGTCACCTACCTGCAAGGAGAGAAAAGAAAGATTAAATTGATGTCGCATACATAAACCAAAATTCAGGGTGGGATTATAAACATATACTGGAAGATGATAACATATATTAATGAGTGTTTATTTTTTTCTGATTATTTGAAAATAGTGAAAACGTTAAGGTTTCAATAAATTAGTCAAATGTACGCCTGCATCCTTCCCCCTTCCCCATCCAACACACACACACACACACACACACACACACACACACACACACACACACACACACACACACACACACACACACACACACACACTCACACATTTAGAATTGGATGTTGAATTTTCTTTTTATTCACTTCTATGTCTTTCTTTCAACGTCTACAGCTCTCTCTCTCTCTCTCTCTCTCTCTCTCTCTCTCTCTCTCTCTCTCTCTCTCTCTCTCTCTCAGCTGGTCGACGCCACGCATAATAAATCTTCCTTACAGGCTCTATGGGTGCGGCAGGCGGGGCACTAAGCGCCTGAGCGGCCACTCAGCACAATGGTCTAGTCACCCACGCGCGGCACTTGTTATGTCTTCCGAGAATTAGAAGTTTGGTGTGTTGGTCATTAGCTTTAACGTATTTACATTTCAGGTGAAAAATAATAATCAGAGTCATTGATCAGTGTGTTTTATTTTACGTTATTTTTTTTTCTCTTTTCTCTCTTTTACGGCAGTTCCTTCAATTTAATTAAAGTTACGCCTATCAGTACTTTTGTTTTTTTTCTTTTTCTTTTCTCCCTTTTTCAACCCTTCCTTCAATCTGATTAAAGTTACAGCTCCATTTGTATCTGTATGAACACATGCGATACTTGTTTTGAATGTGTGGGGTTGTCTCATCAAATATGCTATGATTGCTAACCAGCCCTATTTTTTATTAATTCCCATTTCTCCTGTCACAATATCACGCATCCACCCTTCACTCCCCTTCCCTTTCCCCTTACTATATCAGACGCCTTCAGTTTAATTCATTTCCCCTCCCCGACCAAAACACACCCCCTGCACCTTTATCCACCCATGGCCCCTTTCCCTTTCCCCTTAATAGATGCCCTCAGTTCACTATCCTTCCTCTCCCCTTACAATAACACTCCACCATTTTTTATGTCCTTCCCCTCCTCTCACCATATATATATATATATATATATATATATATATATATATATATATATATATATATATATATATATATATATATATATATATATATATATATATATATATATATATATATATATATATATATATATTCTATAAATATAGTCAAGGATCAGGACAGGTATTACTTCGTGCAATGTTCGCCAAGCCTGATGTCAACCAGTCGAAAGGTTTAGCTTAATTACCTGCTAAATGAGAAGCCCTCTAACCAGTGTGTATCATTAACCACCGCAATGTAATGAGGCACTTGTCAGGAATTCCAGTCATCATTTTGTACTGTCACGTTGTATTATGCACTGTACCATGAGAAAAAAAAATATATAAAATAATAAAAAAATATTACTTGTCACCAAAAAAAATTGAGTGGAAAATGATTGCAATCGCCTTAGCCAATATCGTTCATATGATGTACTGATATTCTCTTGTTTAGACATTCCAAATCATAGGAAGGTGAACTGAAGCAGGCAGAGTTCTAGAGTGCCTTCCAGGATTTCTCCACCGTTCCCTTGACTTCACATACATATGTAATTTCTTCTGCTCCGTATTTACCTTCCTAACACTTCTCTTAGGCATCCTTCTTCCAGCAGTCTATTGGATTTCGGCCTTTCTGTCTGGCAGTCTTGCTTCATACCAACATGCATACGTTCTTGTCGGACCCTTACGGAGACATGTTTGTGCTTGTAGATATATGTATATCTCCACTTCTCTAACCGTATTTATTATTTCGTACTCCTAAACTACAAAACATGCCATTCGATTGTTTGGGATTTTTAACGTTTTGTTTATTGTGCCAGTATGTAGGAAGAGTTTCTTTCATTACCCGAGTCACCAAATGGAGTAGAGAAAACTGAAGCTGTTAGTCACGGTTCGCTTTGTTTGAATGCAGGTCCGCTTGGTAACAGTAATGCCCCTGTTCACCATTCCACCACAACTGACGTGCGCTAGTCACTATGTCAGCATGAAGAAATAAGTTTTGACGCGACACAAATGGAAGTGTAGTTAGTATTCCTGGCTATGAGTCAGGGGCCGTGATTCGATTCTCGTGAGAATAGTTGGCCAGGAACCTGCCCACATGTTTCTTCTTTCAAAAAGGAGTCTGAACTCAAGATATATTGGAAAATAAAAATTCTGATGACGTGGATGATACAGCTGACTCTGTACGTTAGAGGAACCACTAGCATTCATGACATGCTCAAAAAAACCATGGTGGCCTGAACAAAGAAAAACGCGCCCCCGGCATGTCCGCGAAACGTGATCATATGGATGTTCTTGTTTTATTCTTACTCTTCAAGACAAGTCATTATTATTCTTCTGCACGATAGCCCTGAGAGAGGTGAAGTAATGAATGTCTTTCATTTGCGTCACAAGGGTAATAGCTGGCAGGCTGCTGCCTCTCACGGTATGCCTGGGTGCTCGCTGGCGTGCGCTGAGGCCTAAAGCTGGGCGCCCTCACAGCTCCAGGTGATTCTAAATTCAGCAGCGTTTGTTTTGTGTCGGAATGGCGCTTCAAAATGCAGATTGGTTCCCGGCACATCTGCACATGCGAGACAATTTTCTTTTCGTGTTGATGCGGAGGGAAAAGCAAGGCGTCGTGTTACTCGCCTTTTCACTATTCATCGTAGAAAACATTATACATACATCCTTCACTGTATAAATTTAAAAACACAATACAACTGAGACTGCAAGGAGCGGAGGAAGTGATGGGCTTATGTTGCTGAAAAAAAAAAAAATACACTGTACACTTGCACTGTATTGTATGACCCCTTTGTTGGGATTCCTTGTTCGTATCTGACGGGAATATGTGAATAACTGTATGGAAAATCAAACAACGTGGTGGAGGAGTTCATGGGTAAAGCTACTGAGTGGAGACTGCAGGCTGTAAGGGAGGGCAAGGCAAGGCCGCACAGCCTACCAAACCCGCCAGGCTATGCTATAAAGGAGTGCGTGAGGAATCCTGGTGAATGTTAACTACTGCATCCTGTGTGTGTGTGTGTGTGTGTGTGTGTGTGTGTGTGTGTGTGTGTGTGTGTGTGTGTGTGTGTGTGTGTGTGCAATAGATGGTCTATGTTTTGAATGATTTTTGTTCCACTTTTAGAATTCAACAGTGGTGTTATGTGAATGGACAAACACAGCTTCCAAGACCATCGTATTCGCCTTTATCTGCACATCTGGCATGCGTGGAGCACTGCCTAACCTGAAGTCTCGCCTCGTGCCTCCTACTCATCCTCTTTCCATCCTTCTCTCTTCGACCACTTCCCCTCTGCCTCCTCCTCCTACTTGCTTCTCGCTCTGCATGTGAATTTCCTTTTTACTGCCCTGAACCTTGTGCTAAGGCTGCTAAGGTGCATTCCATCTACACACCGACTCGCCACTGAAGGTTGTGGCCGTCTAGCGAAAGGAAAGGGCGCTGCGGAAGATGTGTATGATGGTTATTTTTTATAGAAATCGCTTAAAATAAATTTCTATGGGGTATTGCTTGTTTTATGTGTGACTGTTGTAAGCTCTCGTCGAATAAGATAAAGTGAGTGGTGTAAGTTTAGAATAAAGTTTCAAAAGACATCACTAGCAGCAAAAGTACAAGAGATAGAGTACTTCAAACTTTTCAAAGCCTATAGTTCTGTGTGTCCATGTGTAGGATTATTTGAGTGAAATAAGAAATGTCGTCAGGCAGTCCTAGATAATATAACAAAGTAAAAAAAAAAAAAAAATCAGTATCTTGTCAGTGCTAAGATAACAGATCCAGCAGTTAAGATGCAGATCTTGGACATTGAAGTTATGTAATTAAACCGAATTGCGGTCACTTGCGCACCTTCCCAACGACCCGTCTATTTACAGTTTCTCACCGACCCAAATTTGGTGTGACATCGATAGCCTCTCCAAGCTGTGCGCGGGACGGGAGGAGGCGATCCCCGGTCGATGGGTGAGGAAGAGGAGCTGCGGGAAGGGGGCGAGACCGTGGCGGAAAGAAGGGAAGTGGTGAGTGTGGAGAGGGAAAGAGGAAGAGGTCAAGGTTTGAGCGGGATGCTTCTGATAACATGTAAGGGTGCACAAGAAATATGAGCAAAAAAGCGAGAGAGCAAAGCGAAAGAGGGATAAGGAAAGACAGTTCACTTAAAGGAAGCAGGAAAGGAAAGGTTAGGGTGAAGATGTATGACAATGACTTTGGAAAGTGGAAAGCTAAATCTGCAGGCGAGACGTTGAGAACCGAGGAAACTTCTGAGTAAATGTAGACATGAATTGTATTTTGTGTTAGAAGACAGTAGAATAGAACAAGAGAGAGAGAGAGAGAGAGAGAGAGAGAGAGAGAGAGAGAGAGAGAGAGAGAGAGAGACGTAGGAATGCTAAAAAAAAAAGCTAGAAAATTGGAAATCGTCATTGACAGAAAGTCGTTGTTTGTTTTAATAGCATCGAAGTCAGTATCGATTAACAGAACGAATAAATTATAATACTTAATGCACAAAACTGCTAACTGTCAATACTAAGTAAAACTATACCTGAAAGTAGAATTTTCGACTGTCGTTACTTACATCTGGCTATATGCGGTGGATGGCGGACACTGGAGTGCGACAGGATATGAGAAGTGAGGACTAATACTTACTGCCACAACAGGCTTTTTATTACAGGTTTAGCTAGTCTCTGCAGTGTTTCTATAGTGCTAGCGATTTCCACTTCTTGGGCGTACAGTACATGAGAAAAATACACGGGTGAATTCATACAAGTATAGTCAGAGATACAAGTAACTCGTGCCAGTGTTTACGAGAATTGCATAAACAACTGCAATTCAGGTAGGCATTAAGTATACCTTGTTGACTAAGCCGTCTTATAACATACAGTCTGTTACTGGTTTTCAGGAGTAATTTTTCACATGTCAGGCTATTCGGATCACTTTATAGCTTACAATACATACTGCTTATCAATAATGTCGAACCCCCTTTACTCAGCTACCCTAATCATCTATACGAGTACCTCATCCTCAAAACTGCTGTCTTCTCCCTTACCCATTAGCGCACTAACCCAGCTGATTAACTAACCCTCAGCTCTCTTTCCCTATCCATGGTGCTTCAAGATATGCATGATTCAGTATATTGATTTCCATTGGCTACTGCTTGTTATTCTTTTTGTTCCCGTTAACTCAGACTTCTTATGGCAACACGATCGCCGCCAACTAACCCTCAGCTCTCTTTCCCTATCCATCGTGCTTCAAGATATGCATGATTCAGTATATTGATTTCCATTGGCTACTGCATGTTATTCTTTTTGTTCCCGTTAACTCAGACTTCTTATGTCCACACGATCGCCGCCATAAGAGAATCAAGGGACGCCTCCCATGCTAAGTAAGCAGGACGCCATCAGTCCTGCCGCTACGTCCAAGGCAGGAGACCAGCTGACTATTTTCGGTGCGTTAATCGAATCTGAAAGTCTGATGGTGGGTGTGGCGTGTCTTTCATGTCCTTCAGAGAGAGAGAGAGAGAGAGAGAGAGAGAGAGAGAGTACTGATACTCAAAAGAATGATGAAACAAGTGAAATATATCGCACCTGCAATTTATTTTTTTACGTAATTGTAACTTTGCCTTCACTCGAGTATATTGATTTTCCTAAGATGATTAATGACAAAGAAAATGCATGCAAGCACTTCATACTTTCTCGCTTATTTCAAGTAAAACTGATCACTAGTTAGAAAGGCAGTGAAGAAAATATCAAAATACGAACACCATACTTTTTCAGCACGGAGATAAACACCTTTCAGTCTTTCGTCAGGGACTTTTTTCGAGTAGTATTGGTGTTCGTATTTCCGGTACGAATTTTGTCTCACATCACCATTTGTGTCAGCCGTCCCGTCCACCTGCCTGGCCCTTCCTCCCTCCTTCCTTCCTCTCCCTCGCACCACTCATGGCGGTCTCCCCTCTGTGAACGATATCTTCTTCCGCTCCTTCACATGGAATAGAAGTTGTCAGGGGTGTCAGGATGCGTGTGCACAGGAGTGTTTTCAAAGACTTCACCAGAGTTAGGTGTTGGCGGACAGGCCTCGATCCTGGATGTTCCGCTGAGCCCCAATGCCACAGACAAGGAAGAGAATTGAAGAAACACATAATTCTCTTTGTCCAGCCATCAGAGTACTCAAGAATATTTTCTTTGTCTACCAGTTTCACGTGAGGTTTATGTGCCATTAGTTTTGTTCCTTGTTTATAAAAAGAATAAAAATGGGCAGTCACATGATGTCTAAAATACTAATACCAGTGTATAAGCGCGACTCTTACGCATAGATTTATCTTTTGGACTGCTTTGAAATGTAAAATAGTATTCCTGGGTTATTCACCAAAGTTCCTAAGTAGATTAAGCTCTTGAGCTCTTGTAAGCAGGAACCCTCTGAATATGTTTTTATGAACTGAAGCTTACGGTTAAAAATCATAACATCTAATACCTCGATTACTTTGACGTCAGATGTTCACCATAGTTCACTGTGTTATTCTCCATGGACTTGATTGCTCTTTACCAGGGTAGCGAAAATGTCGCGAGGTGAACGTCACAAGACATCACAACGGAGGACATGTGGCTGGCGATTTATGTTCGTTTCCACGCATGCAGGAAAGAGAGATTACTTTTGATCCAAAGACTGGCACATGGAGTACAAAAGACACAATATAAGAACAAAGAAAACATCAAACTCTCCTACACAATGATATTCTGTGAAAAAACCGGTGATTCCTTGTATTTTGTGCCAAAGAAGTATTGATTTATTTTCCTTTTCCATCGGTACTTGGAAGGGCGTCTGCATCGGACCCCATCGCCAGACAATGAGTAGAAGACAGTACAGAGACACTGAAGGAAGGGGTGGACGGGGGAGAACTCAATGGAGGAACATCGAGAACTCTCACTTATCTTAATTCACACGTGGTCTTTTTTTTTCGCTTATGATTAGTTTTTAATATTCGTTTACTTATTTCCCGCTGCAACTCTCTCTCTCTCTCTCTCTCTCTCTCTCTCTCTCTCTCTCTCTCTCTCTCTCTCTCTCTCTCTCTCTCTCTCTCTCTCTCTCTCTCTCTCTCTCTCAAGTTTCTTCTACATGTTCTTTTTTTGGCAGCAGCATCTCAGTTTTCCCCTTTTAGCTCTGCTGCGATGGGCTTCCTTCCCCACCCCATAGCTCGCGTATCGACGTATTGGAGATGGAACACAGCCAGGACCACCTTTGATCACTACTCGGGGTTTCACTTGGCGGGGTTGAGTCACATTCGCCCCCAGCCAGATGAATGTTGCCAGCCTGTGAAATGAACAAGAATACGCGAGAACTCAAGGTCAGAATGATTGTGTAGTAGAAAGACGCATCGTATTAGTAAAATTAAGGAAAACAAAAATGGTTCTAGCAGTTGATAATTCAGAGGATATTTTTAATGTGTGACTTTTTGGTAGACTTTTTTTTTTAAATGACGCATCAGATTAGTAAAAGTCGCAACAAATGAAGGGAAACGAAAAATTATCTTCGCTGATGCTGATGATTCTGATTCTTTATTTTTTTTTATGTCTAACTTCTTAATAGAGCGACAAATTAGCGAAGCATTTTCCACATTTGTCTCTTTAGCCAGCTTCCTTCACGTATTAAAAAAAAAAAAAAGTGTATGCTACGAGTGGAAAATTTGATCCCCAATAATTAGTAAACGTGGTTGTTATAAAATTTTAACATTGTCAGGAGAGAAGATAAATGAACGGTAATTACGTTGTTGACCTCAAAGGCTTCAGTGTCCTCTCCCTTCCCTCCCTTTACCAGGTTTCCGGAGAGAGAGAGAGAGAGAGAGAGAGAGAGAGAGAGAGAGAGAGAGAGAGAGAGAGAGAGAGAGAGAGAGAGTCTGTGTTTTCATAATTCATAACATAACTGTGATATAATTTAACACAATAACAGAATGAAACAGGAAAAACAAAAACTCAGACTATGTACGTATAGGAAAACATACGAGAGAGAGAGAGAGAGAGAGAGAGAGAGAGAGAGAGAGAGAGAGAGAGAGAGAGAGAGAGAGAGAGAGAGAGAGAGAGAGAGAGAGAGAGAGAGAGAGAGAGAGAGAGAGAGAGAGAGAGAGAGAGAGAGAGAGAGAGAAGAGAGAGAGAGATTAAATGTGTTGATCTATGACATATTCTACTGATATCAATTTATTTTATGTATTTTTTTTTAATCGTCATAGGTAATGAATCAGAGGAGTCGTTGTTCATTCATTCTTAACAAGGGACGAGTGAGAGAAAAGGGAAAGGGAGAAAGATAAACGGGAGAATTAAGTAACTGAAGGGCGTAAAGAGAGGAGTACTTGTAGAGGAAAAATATATATATACATAACAATAATGTCGCCGACCTCTATTTAATATGTGACTTCCTGGTTCATGTCCTGGAGGCTACTGGATATTTGGTTAATTTAATGGGGTTGGGAAGCTGGCTCGGTGCACACACACACACACACACACACACACACACACACACACACACACACACACACACACACACACACACACACACACACACACACACACACACACACACACACACACATACACACACACCTTCCTAACTCTTATCACTGACTCTCACCAAACAAACTTCACGCCTTTGATATCTTCAACACTGCCCCACCACCTCCACCACCACCTCTACCACCACTGCCGCCTCCATCTTGAAGCCAGTAATTGGTGCGATAGGAATGCCTCAACTTAAGTATCTGCCTCTTTTTCTCTTCCCTACGGCTGCCATCTGAAAACTCATTGCCCAGGACGGTCTGTTTGTCTTGGGAGTGAAATGGATGTGAAGTGAAAATTAATTTTTAAAAAGCTATATGTCATGTGTTCCGGAAGAGGCGAATAGCGAAGTCAAGACAGCGACGGCCTGGTGGTCTGAAAAGAGAGGGAAAAAGAGTTGGGTGTGCCGGATGTCAAATTAAGGTCATTTTTACAGTATGTGACTAAATGTGGTGACGCCGCGGACAAGAGGGACAGGGAGCCCCGGCAAGCCCAGGCCTCACGCAACCTGTCGGGGATTTTTTTTCATTTTTTTCCTTCTTTTCCATTCCCGTTCCGTGGCAGATGTTCCAATTTCATGCTCCGTTCGTTGCATTTTCCAGATATTGACTTTTCCTAGGAAGGAAGAGAAGGTTAGGTATCTGAGTATTTTCCTGGACAAATAATGAAATAATATCTTACAGGGAATCTTCCTTTTCTCGCGTTTCGAAGCTTTATGTATAGCATCGTTTCTGAAGATCATTGTAAATACATGGAAGTAGGTTCAAGGCGTCTTTCAAGATGGTCATGTTTGTCGGTTGAAAGGCAACTAGTGCGGAATGTTTCAGAGGCAGTCTTTTATTTGAGAATATTTGTTTCTATATGATACGAATATAAAAATACATGAAAAATTAAGAATACACATCCAGGAGGAACATAAGAAGTGAAGAAGCAATATATAATTCGAATACTTCCCATTTTGAAATAACACGGTGTTTACAGAAGCGTGAAAAGACTCCTGTTTGAACTGAACCGACGGTAAGAGTTTCATTTTTTTCCAGCCATAGGTCATTGTCTGTGTTCAGGTAGTTTACTCAGGTGTTTACTCAGTCTGTTCCTCTCTGTCTTCCTTTTGTTCCATTTCGCTTCCCGCCAGCCCACCATCGACTCCCAGGCCATGGGGCGCCGCCCCGCTTCCCAACTCATGTAATCTACCTGGTATAAATAAACAAAACACACCAGAGTCTTGTCAGTATTAGTAGTCCCAGGAGGGAAAGTTAAACAAAGTCCGGTCAGAAGTAAAGATGCGGGAACATTCCTGCCAGACACGTGAGAATTATCCACTATGAACTAATTGAAGGAAAGTTAGGGGCCTTTGTGCACCTCCTTGTGTTTATGGAACACCGCGCCACGGAAATTGTGGAGCATTTCATGAAATGTTTTGAAGTGAACGCCTGAGAATTTTGCATAAAAGAAATTTTCACTTTCTTTCCTCTATATTAGCACTTTCTGCATAAACTTCTTAATTTTCTGCATAAACTTGTAAATTAATCTTAGAAATAGCGAAGATATAATGTATAATTCGAGTTTTTTCTTCATTTTTTTTTTTTTCGCCATTCCGTATACAGCTGCCTTTACAAAGAGGATATGCTCACATCATTGCAATTTAACATCTGACACCCGCGCTCTGCGGGAGGCGCCATCGGCCATCCTAGGGAGTCCCCGAGGAGGAGTGGACACTGCCTCTGTTGAACGCAACAGGAACATCCTCCACATAATGCAGCTCAAGTGACGTCTCTACCTCACCCGAGGAGACTGTCCCTTGCGGAGTTTCTTATTTTCACATTGATGTTGTTTGCTGAAGAAATTCGTGATCAAATATCAGACGACTTCCTGATGAATCGGGGAAAACTGGTCATGAAGTCTTGCACTGTCAGGTTGAATTACATTATTGTTTTCCGTCTTGTTATTTGCAACAACATTTCATTTCATTTCATTTCATTTCATACCCCTTTCTTAGACAAAAAAAAAAAAGAAAGATTAATTGTAAATGTATTTTATTCAAGAAAGCGAACGTATCACGATATCACACAACAGAGGTATCAATAATGTTCACATGACACAACAAGATTCCCTTCATTCTCTATTCCTTGACCTTTGAAGTTAAAACATAATTAGCTTGAAATTATTCTCGACTTCTTTACTTTGAACTTCCCTCATTCTTACATCTGATTCTTTAATACATAACAATATATTCGAAAATAAACGCAATAAATTACCCGAGGGTGGTGAGTTGAGGCAGAGAATTATGGAGGTGGGGCCAGTTGGAGCGCGGTGTGTAACCAGACTGGAAAACATGTCGGAATAGTTAAGCAGATCAGGCCAACAGTGGGGGAAAACAGGTAATTGGAGAGGAGAAGGTCAGGGCTGCCACCGCCCCACCATTCAAATATTTACACACCCGGGAAGTAGAGATGAGCACAGGGATCAAAACCATTCTAATGCGTTTTGTAATAAGCATATAGAAACGCACACACACACATTGTTTGGTGCCCGTTATTGCCTTGATGTGGAAATGGGAGTCGTCTCGAGGGAACATGTCAAGTTGATTTGAAACTCTTGTCATTCCTGTTTTTATTTTGCAGTAAAATATTACTCTTATGGTCCATTTTTTGAGGATAAAAAAGAAGGAGTGTGAATACCTGGAGTATGTACAAAATGAGGACCATGTCAAGCTGTTCTGAAACTCGAATCAGTTGTATTTTTATTCTGCAGTGCAATTGTTCAGGGAAAAAGGAAAGTTATGAAGAACTACAGGATGTACAAAACGAGCATGTCAAGTTGATATGAAACTTGTGGCACTTTTTTCCACAATGCGTCATAACATGAGCAGTTTCGTGTCCCTTGCGTTATGTTCATGGAAAAAAAAAAAAAGAACCGTTCACAAAGTATGTGTCAAATGAATGACTCAGAATACGATCACCTGACTGTCATCTCCATCCATGTTAAATAAGAGAACACGTGGCATGAAACGAATGGCGAAGCACTGATGAGGATGAATAGAGAAGTGCTAGGGATTGTGTATTGAAGGGAAAAACTAAGTGTGGCTAGAGATCAAGACGTGAAACGGGAGATGCCTTCCTACCATCTATCCTCGGGGATGGAGAAACATGTTGCATTTAATGGCGTTCCTCAGAATGAAGTTGACGCAGAAGGAGAAACTCGCTGTCGCTGATGTGTAATTTGGGATTAATCTTGTACACTGATTCGAATAACGATCTTGCGCTGAATATGTGGCACCCAGCAAAAAATAATCTTGTGTGTATATATATATATATATACTTATAATCTCTGTGTTCTGGGAGATACGGGATGCTTTTCTGTCTGTCTGTTTGCCTGAATTCGTGCATGTATACATATTGCTTGTAAAAACACCAGTCAAAAAAAAAAATGAACTGGTAATCACCCGGGAGTGCGAGCCATTAAGCTGCCTGAAGCGAGTTAATTAAGGAATGGAGATAATAATACGAAAGTAGAGGAGGCGCTCATGAGTCCGGAAAACAGGTCCAGTAATTAATGAGCGGTAGCCGAGAACTGTGCGATGCATAATCGTGTGGTGTGTGGTGCCTCGGGGCCAGATCAGGTCACGCCTTGGCACGAGGGGAAGTAACGCCAGCTGTGAGTTGAAGGTCTGCATTCGCAAACATTTCGGCACCTTACCTTGATTCCTGTTCATTAATTATTTCTTTGTTTATTCTATTTTCATTGCTATGGTCGTCCTTGGTTTAACATGCAGACCATTAAAAGGTATTGTTTGCATGGACATGGAAGAAGAAGAAGAAGAAAGAAAAGAAAGAAAGAGAGAGAGAGAGAGAGAGAGAGAGAGAGAGAGAGAGAGAGAGAGAGAGAGAGAGAGAGAGAGAGAAGAGAGAGAGAGAGAGAGAGAGAGAGAGAGACTTAATACGCTGTCGTGGAAGTTATCTACGTTTTCAGGGATGCATTCATTATTCTAGTGATAGTTTGACAAAGATGCAGCACCGTCATCTTGAGATTCTTGTTAATCATCTCTTTGGGTCTTGAACATTGCCCTAATGGTTTAACAGTTTATTAAAAGAAAATACATAATGGGTGTAAAAAAAAAAAAAAGGGAGAGAGGGAATTACAAAGAAAAGAAACGAAAAAAAAGTCATGATGGAGTAAAATAAAAGTGACTGGTTAGCTGATAAGCACATTGTCCTACTGAGAGCTCGAAGCGTTTAAGAATACGAGCCAAAAGCTTAAGTGCGAATACAGGAGAAAGAAAAGAACAATGTTAAGCTTCGAAATTCAACGTTTAGCACTCAAGATGGAAACAAAATTCACTTTTAGAAATTAAAATTCAGTGATGGCATTTAAAAACAAAAACTTTAGTTGGAATGAAGAAAACCAGTGGTGATAAGCTTTCAAATTTAACTTTCTGTATCCATCATGAAGACCAAAATTAACTTGCACAAACATAAAGCAAATGGTAGTAGCTGAAGATTAAAAAGTCCTTAGTGGGATTAAAGTAAAATTAAAGTTTAAAGTTTTGTATTGAATATGAAAAGCAAAATACAAATTTCACTTGTAGAAATCTAAACTTGATGACGACAGTTAAAAAATTAAATGCTTCTCTGGTAATTATGGAAAAGAAAAACGTGAATCCTTGAAAAATTTACGTTACATTATCTAACATGAGAAGTAAAATAATATTCACCTGTAAACTGCCCGTCAAATATTAATGTCAGTTTCCCGTTCTCAGGGGTTACGCTTTTAAAATCTACGTTTCGTTATTTAAGCCTTTTACTGTATTTTACTAGGCAGAACTAAAGCTACTGGCAATAAAAGGCTTGAGCTGCTCCATGACTCTTTTTGTAACCAGTGATGACTCCACAACATTTGATTAAACCTGAAGAGACCCACAGTAGCCAAAGGTTTAATAAAAGGACCACAGTTCACCGACAAATTACATATCCAAAATAAGTCTCACGTTCCTGTTCTCATTTAAAGCACCGATCGATCCATAGGTACATAGATGCACGTTTTATTTTTTTTTTTCACAGAAAAATTACAATAGAATGTGCATTGTATGTAGTTTAATTACTATAGGTTAGCAAGCTTTTTCACGTGTCAGTGAGTGGTGGATGGCAGCTCGTGAACAAGAGTAATGTTGTGGTTTACCTTTGTAGAGTCAAAAGTCGCAGAGAATGGAAACACTCCGCTGACATTTCTACTCTGGAAATTTAATGAAATTAATTTTTACCCGCAACACAGGCTATTAGGTGATGACTATTTTATTTGTACACTTTCCGGAACGCTTCCTGGAGTATTTCAGTAAATCTCGCTCAGTGTGAAATGTTGACATGCAGTTTAAAGCTGTTCATGGAATTGCAAATGATGTAATGTGGAAATATGAAGTAAAAGAAGGTTAATGATAAAAAAAAAAAAAAAAAACATGATTATGACAATTGAATAACCATCAAAAGAGTATCTGGTTATGAGAATTCTGATTCGGAATATTTCTTCTTTATGATAAATGCTTCCATTAGTCAAAATTTTCAAGAGAATAACAATAAATAAAAATGAAAAACATCAATACGTAGAGCTTGAAAAAAAGTGTGTGTGTGTGTGTGTGTGTGTGTGTGTGTGTGTGTGTGTGTGTTGTGTGTGTAAGTAAGTGGTTGGGTGGGTCAGTAAGTCTGTACGCCAGTAACTTCATCAAACTTTTTTTTTTTTTCCAATTCATTCATTTATCCCCTAAATTCTCACTTTCATTTCAAAACTCCATCCCTTTTTTCTCCCTGTACCTACCCATACCTATCACCATCACACTTAATTTTTTCCCCTCGCCTCCCCTGCCGTACCTTCCAATCGCCACCCAATAACTGGCAGACTGAAAAAGATTTCTATTTTTTAATCTGCTCCATTCCTCTGCAAGTCGTGCCCGCGTGGGATTGTTCTTCTTTTTCAACTCAATTTTTTTTTTCTTTTTCTAGTCATGGTGTGGTTTAGTTTGTGTGTTATCATTACTCTTTGCTTATGACGGTGCTGGTTGTGTTGTCAGAGAGAGAGAGAGAGAGAGAGAGAGAGAGAGAGTCCTATCAAAAAGTTGGGATACATGCATCTATATTTTCTTCTTTTTCCTGTTCGTCCTTGTTGCTGTTATTGCTGTTGTATTTTTCGATGTTACTCTTGAGGTTATTCCTGTTGCTGCTATTATTGCTCTTCTATTCTTAGTAGCGGTGGTGAGGGTCGTGATGGTAGTGGTAAGGATGGTGATGCTGGTTGTAATATGAAAGTTAAAAATCATTTGGGGTTTTTGATAAGTATTCAAGAGGACCATGTAATGAAGACTTGGGTATTATTGCCTTTACCTCTGTGGTGTGTGTGTGTGTGTGTGTGTGTGTGTGTGTGTGTGTGTGTGTGTGTGTGTGTGTGTGTGTGTGTGTGTGTGTGTGTTTTCCTCCCTGCCTGTTTGTGTTTGTCTATCTATTTGCCTCTCTCTCTCTCTCTCTCTCTCTCTCTCTCTCTCTCTCTCTCTCTCTCTCTCTCTCTCTCTCTCTCTCTCTCTCTCTCTCTCTCTAAACAAAGAAACAATTGCACCGCTGCTCCATCGCGATCTCTTGCAATCTTCATCATTACCTACGGAATTTCTACACATTCCCCTTCCTGTCATCCTGTCTTGCCATACTTTCATCTTTCTCCTCCCTCCCCTCATCTGCCTCCTGTTCCTCATCCTCTTCCTTTTATCTTCATCCCGTTCTTTTTTTTTTTTCGCTCGATCGCGTTTGCTTATTTAATCCCTTGTCTATCCGTCTCGTGAAACCTTTTCTCCCCAGGGTGAAGAAAGTCTAATCTGACCGCTGGCGTGTGGGTCTTTTTCTCGCGTCAGACGGGAAAGTTACGCCTACATTGTTAATTACCTTCTGACGACTTCCTGCTGCTACCTCCTCCTTCAAGGCCTTCATTTCCCCCTCCCTCAATAGTCCTTCAGTGCTCCCTATCTCCTCCTTCTCCTTCTCCTTTCTTCCCAGAAAAAAAGTAGCCCTCCCGCTGGTTTCGTCCCTCCCGTGTCTTTCCCAATAATCCGTCCCTTCAGTATTCGTCTTCCAGTTGTCTCCGTTTATTCGTCCTCATCCAGTATTCCATCTGCCTCAGAATTCTTTCATTCTCTCTCTCTCTCTCTCTCTCTCTCTCTCTCTCTCTCTCTCTCTCTCTCTCTCTCTCTCTCTCTCTCTCTCTCTCTCTCTCTCTCTCTCTCTCTCTCTCTCTCTCTCTCTCTCTCTCTCTCTCTCTCTCTCTCTCTCTCTCTCTCTCTCTCTTCCTTTCTCCTCCTTTCGTTTCCGTTTTACTTCCTCACGTTCGTCTTTCACTCTCTCCTCGCCCGGCGTCCCTTCCTCCACCCCTGAGACAGGTCGAAGAGCCTGGCTTGACTCGGACGCCTCCTCGTGGGATGTGGTAAGGAATAATTGAATGTCGTGTGGTCGTGGTAGGAGGAAGAGAGAGAAAGGGGAAGTGGAAGGAAGCGTGCAGCAACAGCTCAACCAAGGGAGAGGAACATTTCTTCTCCTATGACTTAGGTGAAGGCGGAGAGTAACATGATGTGGGGTGTGAGTGACGTGATCTTACTGGGGTTTCTCAAATGGCAGTGACGTGTAGAAGGAAGACAATGGGATAATTGGCTTAGTGTTTAGTGGACCTCAGGCAGTATATGAAAGGAGGTAAAGGGTATTACGTGTCCTTTGAGTTGAGATTTATTTAGTACAGTGTGATCGCCAGACTTGATGGTTGTTCAGTAGATATAATGAAAAATCAAAGCTAGTTTTTTAAGGGTAACTGATTCATAAGTATTACATTAGTAGGATAGAAACGGCTTTACTACTACTAATAACAATAATTCAAAGAAATACACACACACACACACACACACACACACACACACACACACACACACACACACACACACACGAAAGTTTAATATTGCAGTTACCAATGTGTGTAATTTACAAAACCGTTCCTATTTCCCTTTAACGAACTAGTATGGAGAAAAGGAGAGAGAGAGAATATTGCTTCAATCATGGAAGCAAACTAAGAATTGAAAGGTTGTTGCTCGCAATACGGCTGGACGATCAACAGAATATAAAATCCGTGAAACTCAGCATGTTGACTCAAGGGTAACAGCAAGCAAACACTGCAAATATCTGAAGCTTATAGTCTTGGTGTTAAAAATTGCACTTTGTTGTTAACTTATTTCATTTCCATTATATATAAGCAGTCTACACATGTTTTTTTTTATTTATTTATTTTTTTTTTTTTTTTTAGGCGGAGTGTAGTCCAAAGATTGCCTGCAAAAAACGTGAATAAAAATTGTTTTGCATGCAGACAGAAAACATAGCAGTGAATTCATTAATGTTGACAGAAGACGTCCATTGTCTGTGTTAAAAAGAAAGCAAATGTTGAAGCTGTTTTTTTTTAAGGACTGCTTTTGATGAGTCTGCCACTGAAGGCCTGGCTCAACTTTGTGTAACACCCGTAACAAAGGAATGAGAGATAACGTCAAGGATCAAGGCTTTATTCTATGTGCTATGCACACTATGTTGTAGTGCAAGTTTAAGATATAATTTTCAAAACGCCAGTGGCAGCAAGATTAGTGTGCATATCTTTTTTTTTTTTTTAGTACCTTTGGTTTTATTTAGGGTTAGTAATATTACCTAAGCTTCCTCGGATAATGTAACAAGCGTCATATTATCATTAGCATCTCTCATTTGTCAGAAAATCAAAATCAACTCCTTTCTCTTACAACAGAGGTAGCATTACTTATTTCAAGTCATCTGATATTGCTGGTGTTATTTTAAAATGCATGGCGTTTGGGTCACGTATTAACAAAACAAAATAACATAAAAATCCAGTTGTACTCACATGGTTTGGCTCAAGAGATAACATAACATTTATTGCCAATATCAATAGTAATGGTAAGTAACAATATTGTAGTGGATTTTTATAGTTAAAACAAATATTCACTGTATCAGAAGTTGATACTAAATAAAACTATAACATTTAAAGGAAAGTTGAAATTTTTTAACACCTGATAAAGCATGCACTAAATTCACAATATTCAGTAACAATATTAACTGCTTATTATTTACAAAGCTACTTTCTTTCGGCAGATGAGCCAGGCACTGCTAGACCAGCGGCAAGGTAAGAACGTTGCTTCTCTTCCTTGCTGAGAAACTTAGTTATAGTCTTCGATTTACACATCTGGGAATTTGTGTGTTCGCTGGAAATCCCAATACAGTATTTAACAGAGAATTTTTAGCGCATACAATAGCATTTACTAAAAAATCTTTAAAATACATTGTGTTTCGTGAATATTTGTCTACAGCCACTTAGTTATCTCCTATGCCCGTGGCCAGTGGGTCTAAACGCAAAATGAAAGTATAAGAAAACCACAAAATATATGCAGAAGAGAAGCTTATGATGGAAAAATATGACGTAAAAATGCGTGGTTAATTAATGATGATGGAAACCAGCCAAACTTTTTAATACCATTTTTTTTCCCCGGTCTCCATCATAACCATAATTATCAGTGCGTGTTGCGTTACCTCTGCCAGACTCAGTTAGGATGACATCTCATTTTCTATATCTCTACCAAGGGACCCATAACTTCCCCATACTTTTCTTTATTGTCACTACTTCTGTCTCTTCCATCTCTGCGGAAATAGCGGAAAGAGAAACTCACTTTAAAAATGTAACGGTGAACAAAACCTATTAGCATGGGAGTGAAAAGACGAGTAATGGGAAGAAATTTTACTTAAAGCGAGACGTGTTGTCATATTAGCAGACCTCCGCATGTTATCACCGGGACGTGGCCAGATTACCTTAATTACCTCTCCTCTTACCTGTGATGAGGACGGCAACACAACTCGTCCCTCCTCCTCCTCCTCCTCCTCCTCCTTTTGGCCATCAACCTCAACAACATCTTTAACTGTATTATGCCACACACACACACACACACACACACACACACACACACCATTGCCTCTTACAAAGGTTCTCACAGTTTTCTTGTATCTAAACGTGCTGAAAAGTACAGAAGAGAAGGGGGGATACGACAAAAGAGGCATGAAAGGATGAACAAAAATTGCATACACACACACCTCTTTCATACAAGTAATAGGTACAATTTTGTATTAGCGAGACAGGTGAATGGAATGAAGTGAAGAGAGACAGTGAAGCAGTTGTATACCTTCACAACTTTTTTGACTTTATAAGAGACGGTAGTCGAAAAGCTAAATGAATTATATGATAGTAGTAGTAGTAGTAGTAATAGTAGAAATGATGACAATAATAATAATAATAGTAATAATAATAATAGTTGTAGTAGTAGCAGTAGTAGTAATAGTAATAGTAGTAGAATTAGTAGTAACAATAACAGCAACAACGATAACAGTGAAAAGACAATAACTTATTCTATTTTTTATTTTTTACCTTTAGGCATATGCAACTCAGCATGAAGAAAATTATGAAAGCATTTAAAAATATATATATGATAAATGTAGTTACACTGAAGAGTGAAGCTAGTTAGTTATAAATTATATATCATAAATTATAAATAAATTATAAATCCTAAATATAAATTATAAATTAAGAGTATGTATAGTAATAATAATATTTTAAACAACGTGGACATAAAAATACCAGTCACACGTACTGCCTCTGCTTCACTCATAAATGATCGATGCTCTTTGAGTTTATATAATAAGAAGTATGAATATTGGTTTTAGCGCCGCACTATAGAACTAGCAGTAATGGATTCACACTTCATAAAATCTTGGCATTAAAAAGAGATGAAGGAAGTTGTTTTTCAGAGTGATAGATGCCTTGAATAGACTTAGTGCTCATGGCGTTAGTGCCAAGTTGACCTTTAAAAGAAGGCTAGATAAATATTATGGATGGGAATGATTGGCTGGTTTCTTTACATCCAGTCACATTTTCCAGTGCTCCTGCTTCATCCAGCAATGATCATTACCCTTTACTTATGCTCATGCAGCATCTCTATTCCTCGTTTTGCCCCTCACCCTGTATAGCGTCTGTATGAGTTATTTCTAACTTTCCATCCATTCGAAAAACGATTCATATTATTAAAGCAATTCCTCGCCTTCCTCGCTGCTCTTACGAAATGATGCCCTGCAGACTGGTAGAAATGAAATTAATATTAATGAGTAAAAAAAATTAAATTAAAAATACGTGATGAACGCTGTCAGGGATTCAGACTCGCAGGCGAATGTAATTTATGCGCGACATTTTTTTCTCATCTTGCTTTTAACCGTAACTATCACTGGTAATGATTTTTAAACGGCAAAATATTTTAAAGAAAATGCAAGTTTTGAATGTGGTAAGTCCTGAAAATTTTTTGTTTTCATATCTGGAATGTTAAAAGCTTATCTAATGAAATTTAGATTCCTGACCAGTGTTTCTCAAACTGTCGAAAATGCAGTGATGGATTATATATAATTTTTATTTTTTTTTTCGATGTGCTAGAACCCGATGTCATATTTACGCCACATTGTCCAAAGCATCATTAAGTTTGAGATATTGTAAAGGCAGCAGGTAGTGGGTTTCTATTTCTTGGAGCGACCAGTTTTAACACAATCCCATTCCGCTACTTTCTGTCCTGTCTGTTTACTGTCACGAACAGGCACACATCAGTATCTTCACAAAGAACCATTTATTATCCATGAAAGCGTTTGTCATATAAAATTTTCTTACATTTTCCCGTCAAATGCAATGCAGCGCGATAATCTTATGATTATTTTCCTGTATTGTAATTTAATGGAAAAAAATACGTTATCGTTTAGAAACTATAGTAATTCTTGGTCAGATCACGTTGCTTATAATAACTCTTGCTTACTTATGGAATCTTCCCGCGGATTAACAATTCTTTATTTATTATCAAACAGACGAGATGGTATTTCTAAAGCAAATCTAACTCTATTTGATAACCATTTGACATCCCACAATGTACTCGTACTGTACACCGTCCCTGCCAGGCACCTTAGGTCCTCGGTGCATAACGCCGAAAACATTTACACTCAAGTCCAGCAAGTCAGATTACAAATATTACGGTCATCAGAACTTAAGAGGATCGTATGCTAAAATTCTCTCTCTCTCTCTCTCTCTCTCTCTCTCTCTCTCTCTCTCTCTCTCTCTCTCTCTCTCTCTCTCTCTCTCTCTCTCTCTCTCTCTCCCCTGTGTCTATGTATTTTTTTTTTTTTACAGTCCCCAGAAAGTTAACAAAGAATTACTATAACATAAAAAAGCTTTAAATGCCTAATAATTCAAAAATTCAACTATTGCATTGTTTCTCTATTCTCTCTTCCTTGGAATCAGTTTCTCGTTTTGTTTCTACAGGTTTTCTCTCTTCCTTTCACTTCAGTTTAATATCACATTTCTTACTTTTTTTTCTCTTGCGTTTTTAGACCTAACTGATTCTTTCCAGCTTTCTTATCGCGTGCATTTCTTGTTTTGCATTAGTGATTTCCTTCAAAATGTGTCCGTTTCCCCTCTCAGTGTTTCCTCAATCTTCTTCTGTAAGGGTCTCTTCGCGCTCCCTCTCCATCCACATATTTTTTTTTTTTCATTTTTGTTGCTCCCAGGAATTCCAGGGTTACGTTGTAGTTCATTTCTGACTATTTCTTTAACGTGTCTCTTCTGCCTTACCTTTCTTTGTGCTTCTTTGTCTTTCTGTCTCCGCCTGCCCGTCATTCATTGTCTCTTTTCATCCGTCAGTCTCTCTCTCTCTCTCTCTCTCTCTCTCTCTCTCTCTCTCTCTCTCTCTCTCTCTCTCTCTCTCTCTCTCTCTCTCTCTCTCTCCTACTTTCCTCCCTCCCTCCCTCCCCTCCCCCCCCCGCCCTCTCTCTCTCCCTTCCTCCCTCCCTCCCTCCCGCCCTCCCCCCGCCCTCTCTCCTCTCTCTCTCTCTCTCTCTCTCTCTCTCTCTCTCTCTCTCTCTCTCTCTCTCTCTCTCTCTCTCTCTCTCTCTCTCTCTCTCTCTCTCTCTCTCTCTCTTGAAATGGTGACTACTGTCTCTGAATTTATGTTTGCTTATGAAGTGCTAACGATTATATTCATTCCCCTAAAATACCTCTTGGATTATGTAAGTATAATGTATAATATTTCCTCATGCACCAACCTGCTGCATCACGAATTAAGGATGCAAGAACATTTCATTTCAGGGCGTAGTTTGCGAGTATTTGCCAGACCCAAGGAAAGTCTGTAGTGAAAACCTGGTCTGTGTTTATTACTTCTACCTCTTGGGACTCGTTTATCAGACCTTATACATAATTCATTACAACATAGAAACAGTTCCCATATTGTAAAATGTTTGGGACGCTGTAATTTCGTTATTCTAGAAAAAATAATTGTAAGAAATCTTCACTGAAGTCTCAAGAACATGATGCATATATAGCGAGACTTGTCCTGCCTCCCTCTGGCGTCTTATCCCAGAATGCGAAAAACAAACAGCGCAAAGCAAACCTAGGCTCTTTGGCAGTCTACCTTATTTTTTTCCTTCCACGCAACTTCGGGAGATTCATGATTCTGGACCGGTTCCTTGCACATGCGTTCATTTGAGAAGGTCGCAAAGTCTCTGTGTTAGACGCAAGGGTGAGGTAGCAGACGATTTCCAAAAATGGCCGAGTCTCCTCTCATCTAAAAAAAAAAAAAAAAAAAAAGTTTCTGGCAACTTCTCGCGTCTGAGTGTTTTCCTGTTTCCTTCCTGCTCTTCGTTTTTTTTTTTTTTTTTGTAGTTTCGCGCGCGCGCTCATGTGTGTGTGTGTGTGTGTGTGTGTGTGTGTGTTCTTATTCTTTATTCTTTTCACGTCCTTGTCTTCACGTTGTTGTTTGTCTCACGAGTATTCTCGCTTCCTTTCCTTCCTTCAGTTTTCAAGACCACATTGTTATTGTACGTAATAAAATTGTTTTCTCGATTCTCAGCATTAATCTTTCTGCTGTTCTCATTTGGGCAAATTGTACGACAATGCGTCCCCTCGTGCTTGAAAAGAAGAAAGATGTAAGGCTCTTCGTTGGTTCAGCCTCTTCACGTCTTCCACATCATGTCCACCTTTTATTTGCTTTCTTGGTCTCCTTTACTTTGCCTCTCATCACCAACACGAAATATTCTCTTTTTTTTTTATCTCACTGCTACCTCTTTTCACCTTAATTTCCTATCAGAATCAAAAGACTTTCCAAAGGAGAATTGTGGACACATTGTCGTGCCTCGCTTACTGAAGACCGTCTTGCGAATTTCAGAATCGTCGGGGGACAAAAGCTATTGGTGAATTACGAAGAATAGTACATCAGGTAATATTATGTTGATGTCTTGTAGCTTTCGAAAAAATAGTCTGCATGAGAGGACAAAACCTTTAAGAACACAGGCTAATATAATAACTTCATTATGGGAAGAACCTCCAGTATACTTTCGACGTACCGAAGACCTGAATTTACTAATTAAAAAAAAAAAAAAAGATGTGTCCGTTGTAGGAAAAAAAAGAAAAACACTGAGTGTCTTTAAGTTTTAACTTTGTTCATTGTCAGAAATGGGTGACAGAGATATAAAGGTTCAGAGAAATATTTCGATAAACCCTTGGTGTTGCCTTCTATATACTTGTCTTTGTGCTGAAAACTGAGTATTCCTATTATGATAGCGATATTGCTTTCAAAACGTGCTTGGATGCTCTGTTTCGTATAACACTAACACCAGAATGAGTGGCGAACTTATTTAGATGAGAAAAAGGTCTGCTCCTGTTTGCTCTTCATTTTTGTTTCTCCACCTCTTTTCTTCTTCTTCTTCTTCTTCTTCTTCTTCTTCTTCTTCTTCTTCTTCTTCTTCTTCTTCTTCTTCTTTTTCTTCTTCTTCTTCTTCTTCTCCTCCTCCTCCTCCTCCTCCTCCTCCTCCTCCTCCTCCTCCTCCTCCTCCTCCTCCTCCTCCTCCTCCTTTTCTTTTTCTTTTTCTAAAATGTTTAATATCCATATCTGTCTCACTTGTCAGTCACTGAGGATAGCGTTCAGTCTGAGGCCACCGCTCACTCCTGACCAGTCTTGACCACCATGCGTTACACACCCATGTGCGGACGCAGATGACTTGCTTCCTGGAGAAATTGTGCTGTGTGAGAGATTGCTTTGTGGAGAACAGGTGCTCAAGTGTGGGGAACGTCAGGTGGCGAGTTTTTTTAAAGCCTCGGTCACACTAGCTATTGAAATCACTGGATCCAGAGATACGGCTTGATTGGTCAGCCATTTGCGCCGAAATAGCTACTGATTCTCGCTGCGTTGAGCTAGCCCTACGAGCGGTCTTCCCCGGCGTCTAGTGCAAGCGAGAGCAGTAGACGAGTGAGATATTAAGAAGCTATCGTTTGTTCAGCATATATGCAACAAAAAATACTCCTCTTCTCTTTTTTGAGGATTTTTAATGAATAGCAAAAATAAAAGGATAGGAGACGATACAAAAAACTCCCAAATAAAATTTTTAAATTAATGGAAATATTCAGTTCTCGTATGACTTCGTTGGTCTGGAAGCAAAACAAATCTGTGTTTACAAAGCTAGAAACCACATCATCTTCGGTGAAGTCTGTGCTTTGATCACATTACCTTCTTAACCTGCTAAATGGACACCTGGGACCCGCGGCAGGTAATGCCCCTCATCCACGGATTAATTTGTCCGACCCACTCATGAGAGGCTAGAAAGCAGACTGACAGATTTGGTGGTGACGAGGACTTACGAACTGTCATTGCCACATTTTTGCTCGCGTTGTTTGTCCAGCTGTCGAGTACAAATTGTTTCGTTAGTGACCATAGAACACGTCGTATTTGATGGCTGTAGAAAGGGGTCGGACATTTACGTTGTATTGATGAAAATTAGAATCGTTCTATGGAACTCGATGTTTTTTTGACAACTCTACTCCATCAGACCCAGTCTTACACATCGTCCTCCGACGGTTGCTTTTCTCTCAGTCTTCCTCCACCGCGTAGTCCATTCACTTCCATTTTGGTCTTTCTCTTCGTCTGCTGCTCCGTGTCTCCATCTCCACCACTCTTTTCTCCACTCTTGCCTCTTCCATTTTCTTCACACTGCTACATCACTGCAGTCTTCCTTTCTGTATTTTCCTCGAAAATTAATGAAAATTCGCTAAAAGTAAGCGAGAAAACTGGACAATCACGGAAGAAAGTGAATGCTGAGGAGGTAAGAAGAGGATAAAAAGCTTAATAGAAATTAAAATTTTGGGAAATTTTGCAATTAGGACAGTGTACTGGATGTCTTAAGGTGTTTATAGAGAAGTAGTTAGCATGTCGCTATTGACGGTAACGAAGAGAGGAAAGGTATAGTAAAAGAAACGTTTGACATAAAAAGAAATTATATATAATATCTGTTCAAAAGAATATTATGAACCAAGTATAAAAAATGAAGAAAAAGAAAGAATAAGCGGAGTGTAAAAGGACGATGAAAGGAGTGATTGGCAAGAGTAAAAGAAAGGCGCAGGAAATGTGGAAGGAAAGTCGAGATATTCAAGGAGAATAGAAAGCTGCAATGGAAGCAATGAAAAACGGAAGAGATCCAAGATGAAAGAGTGTAAGAGATATAGTGAAATAGGATAATGGATTAAACTTTAAAGAGGAAAACGGTAAAAGAGAATGAACCTGAGCATTCTTTGAAGGTGATGAAAGTGAAGATTCGTGAAGTAGTGAGAACACGTATGGATATTAGACTGGTATAATGGAAGTGTTACTGAGCAAGATGTCACGGCAGAGAAGACGCTTTGAGTCTGAGTGATAGTGTACTGTATAGTGAGTTATCAATTATACCATAGGTGGGTCAACAGCTGAAGTGGTGAAATATTAAAGAACTCTAGATGTATCTGTAGATGTATTCTTCACAGAGACTGAAAGGAAGACGAGGTGCTAGAGCAGTAAATAAAGGCAGTTGTTACTCTCAGTCACAAAGAAAACACAAGTAGAAATTGATTTGATAATTACAGACAAAAAAAATTGTTTGATAACGTATGTCTGGGAAGGTATGACGTAAAATCCTGATTACAAGAGAAAAGAAAATTGCATGATAAAATAATTTAAAAACCTTAGTTCTGTTTGGCTGATTTTGAACATGTGTATATCAGATCTTCACCTTCAAGGATGAAAATATCATTATAGATTGTAATCACTGTAACAGACAGGTTAGTTTGTGACTTTTAATTTTCTGTAGAAAGTATGTCAGGAGTGACTGGAGAGTAATATAGATAGTGAATTCATATCAATAAAGAAGATGTTGAAGTGACAGAAACGGGTGAATATTTCGGAATACATGGCAAAGCAGTGCAAACCTACATCAGGTCACCTTGGCATTTCAGCTTTATGGACGAATTTATTACAAAAATTTAAGGAAATGTGCATCAGTAATGTAATACGGAGCTAAGTATGATTTTCTTTAAGGTGTGTGTGTGTGTGTGTGTGTGTGTGTGTGTGTGTGTAAGGCTGAAGTTTGCTGGCAAGAGTAGAAGTCTCCTGTGGCTGCCTTGTTTAGTTAAGAGAGTTTCGAGGAGCAGACGTGAGAACAGGTACGATACTTCCACCTGGTTTGCTGTGGCCACTCATTACACTCTTTCACTTTTGTTTCCCGTCATTGGCTTACTCCAGTCAGATGTTGGCATTACACATGAGTGGAGGTAACTGTAGTAGTAATAGTAGTAGTAGTAGTAGTAGTAGTAGTAGTAGTAGTAGTAGTAGTAGTAGTAGTAGTAGTAGTAGTAGTGGTGGTGGTGGTAAATTAATGGCAGTATTCCTGTTTCTCTCTTTTCTCCAGCACTGCCCTCCTCTTTCCTTGGGCTGCTGCTCCTTACATCTCCACCACAGACCCTCACCCTAACCCTCAGGTCAGTCCCAATCCAATACCCAGGGCTCTATATCCTTCCTCCCTTCTATCTTTGGTTTTCCCCCTGCCTCTCCACCCTGGCCTCGAGCCTCAGGACGGTCCACAGTGTGCGAATAACAGCTGAGACCACAGGGTTTTTCTTATATCCTCACTGTGCACTTGATTTTGCCTTCTTCGCATTTTCTCTTGCACTTATTTTCCTTTCAGGTTTTCATTATTCCATTATTCGCACCGCCTCCTGAGGGAAAGACGTTTTCTTGTTTAACGCTTACCTTTTCTTCCGCCATTACTCTTAACAACACACAAACATTTCTCTGCGAGGCTCTCCCCCGTTCTCTGTTATGGCTTCCTGACACGCTCCACCCTCCCATCTTGATACGTGAAAAATTGCCTTTAATTGCACTATATTTTCTTGATAAACACATATGCGTTGTAGTGGTCGCGTCTTTTCAGGAGGAAGAACAAACATGTAGAGGATAGAGTGTTAAGCCTTATTTTTTTTTCCACACACACACACACACACACACACACACACACACACACACACACACACACACACACACACACACACACACACACACACACACACACACACACACACACACACACACACACACACACACACACACACACACACACACACACACACACAGTTCCTATTTCCAAGCCAGTGAAAGACTCGCTTTCCTTAAAATATTCAGTTTCGTTTCTATGGATGAAAAGGTTGCTGTATGGCCACCAACTCC
>NC_087167.1:1385000-1402500 GCF_035594125.1 Scylla paramamosain | reverse complement strand
GTTTATCACAGCAATGCATAAATCTGAGAAGGAAATGGCAAAAAAACTCAATGCTACTCTTGATATTATAAGAGAAATGTATTGGTCAGTGCTTGTGGGGTTAAAGATTAAGTAAAGAAGAGAAGAAAAGTTTATATGAATTAGCAAGGGAGTGTTTTAGGGAAGTTAGGGAAGAAGTGAAATTAATTGCACTGGGAAATCTGAACGTGAGAGTACGAGACAGTGGAAGGATAGATTAATTGATATGTATGAAGGACCGCGAGTGACCGAGGGTAGAGAATACTTGGTGAAGTGCCAAGATACGAGTGATGAAAGGAAAGACTTGCGTCCAAAATTCGTGTGTCCCCTTTCACGATAAAGATTGCCAGAGTGTGTATGTGATGAAGGAAGACCAATGGAGTGTGGCGCCACAGAAGAGGCATTCACGTCCACAAGCATGTTCAAACACACACACACACACACACACACACACACACACACACACACACACACACACACACAATGCTGGTGCTATTTTTGTTACATATATTGTTCTGGTCTTTTCCATTTATCTATTTTTTTCATATATTTACTTCTTCGTTAATTCACTTATCTATCTATCTAATTATCTATCTCTCCCTATCTAACTAGCTAGCAAGCTTTCTGTTAATTTTTTTATGTATTTATTCATGCATTTTATTTTCATTTCTACATTGGCATTTGTTTCTCACACAAATTAATAAAACACTTTTGCTTTGTACGCTTTGACAAATATTCTGTACAATTGTGATAGATAACAAATTTGTCTTTTGTTCTATAATTTTCCCTTTTACTTGTTTTATGAGCGGTCAATGGGGCTTCAGTGAACGAACCCCTTTTAGAGATTCACGATTCACGGAAAACATTAAACTTAACATGAAAGTTATGGCCAATATCTCTCCATTATTCGACAAAATATTACGAGGTATGGAAATTATATGCTTTAGTTTAAATTGTTTCACTGTAATCATTTACATGCGTTTGACTTCATGCACAAATCCCCCCATTCGATTTAAAGTTGAATTGCCGTTACACACGAATGATGGATGACACAAACACACGTACAGCCGGCTAATGATAGGGTGGGGAGGACTCACTCCCTTGTTTAACATTGGTTTCCCTCAGTTTTACAAATAGGAGGCCTTTTCACAACAGCTTGGGGGGGACAGTATTCTTATTTAACATTTATTTTCGTCAATTTTAACAAAAATAACAGAAATCTAGATAAAGGGACCTATTTTTTTTTCTTATTCAGGATTGATTTTCGGAAATTTACAGAGAAATGTCATGTAGTAGTATGTGGGAAGGACTTCTTCTCACTTAACATTTCGTCCATTCTAACAAAAATGGCCTGGAACAACAAAAATATAACTATGTGGTATTTGTCTACGGAAACTTTACTAAAAATAAATTAAAAAAAATAAAAAAAAAGCAGCAGCAGCTGACGAGAATATTTGGTTCTTCCAGCACAACACGCCGTGCAGTGATGGACAGTGATAGAGAGAACTCATTTTCATATATAACAATGACCACGGAAATCTGTGTAACGAAAGCTGTAAAGGTAATTTTTCTTCTTATGCAACATTTATTTATTTATTTATTTTCGTCGGTTCTAACAAAAAAAAAAAATAAATAATGATAGAAATATGGAGCCTACTTTTTTCATTCAACGTTTATCTTATGAAAAAAAAAAAAAAAAAACATACAGTAACAGTTGGAAACGATATTTTTGTTAATGGACATGGATTATTTTTTGTCAGTTCTACCCCCTAAAAAAAAAAATCATGAAAAAAAAAAGATAGATTCTGGTCCCAACGGTAACATGTGTTCGTGTGACTGTTTGGAGAGGCGAGCAAAACACAGCCCCGCCAAACAAAGCCTTGCCCGTGTACCTACCCTGTTAAGTGAAAGCGTTTTGATTGTTCCGGACCACACCGTGACGCCCCTCGCCCCCTTTGTTGCAGCTCTGCCTCACCACGCTTCCTTCACCGTCCCTGCACCCATCCTCACCTGGCTAAATGTTACACAGCTGTAGTTCTTGCTCTCCTTATCTAACTGCTGATAACAGTATGAAATTTGGTGTTTGATTTGAGTAATCGGAGACCTAGCTACATGTTATAGTTAAGTATCTTTCCTTTAGTAGTGAAACCTTTGACTGTCCCTAAACTTGTTATTAACTAAGTGAGCAAAAATCAAACTTCATGCAGTATTAAAGGAAGAAAATATCACTTACGTTTTTAGTGGTGTCTTCAGAAATAACCTATGAGTGTTAGTAACAGCAAGGAAACTATTCTCCAATTTGAGTGACACATTTTAGTGAGCAAGATTACAGCTACCTTTACTGAGAGACTTTAGCAAATCCGTTACTCATTTTATTGTTAGGTATCTTCGGAAATTTTACCATAAACTTGTGAATAATCCCTTCGACCGTATTCCTAACCATTTCGCCGCGATAGCTTGACAAGGATTCTGCACCAATAATAAGAAATACTCCCACGATAACACCACCAGTTACCTCCATATAGTCTTTAAAAAATAGTACTGATAAGAGAACTAACAAAAGAATACGAGCCACAATGGTCAGAGTGGACAGTTAGACAATGAAGGAAAAGGAGGCCATAGCTTAAGTAAAGACAGGTATTACGTTCTTAAGTGGCTGTGAGTGTGACGGATGACTATAGGGTAGCTGTTAGTTATGTTAGCCTCGCTAGGACTGTTTGTCGAGCGATTAAGATGTATAGGGATGTGGGGAGAGATTGCGAGGGCGTTGGTAGGTTGGGAGTTATGGATGTACTCGTATATGGATGTATGGCGCGAGTGATAGGGGGAGGAAGGTATGGGTGGGTGTGGATGAATATGGGTGCTTGTGTGTAAGAGAGAGAGAGAGAGAGAGAGAGAGAGAGAGAGAGAGAGAGAGAGAGAGAGAGAGAGAGAGAGAGAGAGAGAGAGAGAGAGAGAGAATAGCCAAGACAGAAAGACACTGACAGATATGTATGCACACACACACACACACACACACACACACACACACATCGTAGTGTAGTGTTTAGCACGCTATGCTCACAACCAAGAAATCCCGGGTTCGAATCCCGGGCGCGGCGAAGCAAATGGGCGAGCCTCTTAATGTGCAGCCCCTGTTCACCTATAGCAGCAAGTAGCTACGGGATGTAACCCGAGGGGTTGTGACCTCGCTGTCCCGGTGTGTGGTGTGAAGTGGTCTCAGTCCTACCCAAAGATCGGTCACTCTGAGCTCTGAGCTCTTTCCGTAGGGGAACGGCTGGCTGGGTGACCGGCAGACGACCGTAGATGAATAACACAACATACCACATGACGACATGTGTTTCCAGTCAGTGCACAGGTGTACACCGACCAAGGCAACACCTGCTACTCGGTACATTTATGATCGATAATTGAGTCACACCACACTCACTCTTACCGGGTTTACCATTTTTCCTCCATCATGAGTTCTTCGACCTGCTTAGAATCTGTTGATAGTCGCTTTGTTAGGAGGCTGTCAGATCAGAGAACTTGAAAATGAGGGAAGACGCAAAACACAGTGGAAGTGAGTGCAGAAGATTACCAGACTTCTAAATACGACTGTACTTCCAAGCTACTTGTCAAGTTACGTGAGCCGCACATGAATACTTGAACGAAAATTAACTAAACATTCTATTGCAGGCTGAATATTTAAACACGTGGAGTAGGTTCGTGCCAAGGCCTCGTTAGAGTCGCAGTGCAGAGCAGACTGAGAGCCGCTTATGGACGGGCTATATTTAGAAAGTTGGTGGTTCCTTGGACTATAATCTTTAAAGTTGTAAACGTCGAGCAGGTGTTCTTAACGTCCAGATGCACGGAAGAGGTCGTATGGGAGTGTAAATGGTGATGTAAGGGAGTGGCTTGGAGGGGAGTGTAGCGCGCTGTTCCCTGCCTGGAAGGAGATGGCGGGGATGCAGGATAAGGAAGTGTAGGTAATTGCAAGTATGTTAATGGGGAGAGAGAGAGAGAGAGAGAGAGAGCGCAGCTGTGTAACTGTAATTTCTTTGGATGAATACATTGTGTTGACATGGATGTGAAGAAATGAATGTAGGAATTTGAAACAGAACGAATATATGTAAGGATAAGTTCACATCTTCGAGGAATAATTTTAGGTGCTACTATGGATTAAAATTGTCATGAACATCTAGAAACCTGTGAAGCATAATATACCATGAGCTGACTCACAGACTACTTAATTCAATCCACAGCAACACCGGGGTCATATGGAGTTCTTTGAGGCACGGGGCAGTGAGATAACACTCATAAACACGAGCGCCGAATCACAGGCAGAACCACGGCTGCATTTATGGGGAATGTTGACAATGTAATAAAGTGAATAGCCCCCACGAATGCTCCTTAATGAATATTTAATTACTTTATGCAAATATTGCGATCTAGCATACGAGAAACGGCCACCAAACATCGATATCCCGCTATCTCGGTCCGGCTCGATTCATTGCCACGAGCAGCAAGTCGATACACACACACACACACAAACACACAAACACACAAACACACAAGAGTAAAGGAGTGTTTATTCCTTACAACAGATTAGGTTAGGTTAGGTTACATCAAAATATGTTAGGTTTGGTTAGGTCAGGTTAGGTTAGGTTAGGTTAGGTTAGGTTACATCGAAACATGTTAGGTTAGGTTAGGTTAGGTTAGGTTAGGTTACATCAAAACATGTTAGGTTAGGTTAGGTTAGGTTAGGTTACATAAAAACATGTTAGGTTAGGTTAGGTTAGGTTAGGTTACATCAAAACATGTTAGGTTAGGTTAGGTTAGGTTAGGTTACATCAAAGCATGTATATTGACATCTATAAAAAGTATATCACAGTGCCTATGTACAGTAGCACCTTTATTTACTTCAACGCATTTTTTTTTTTCGCGTGTGTGTGTGTGTGTGTGTGTGTGTGTGTGTGTGTGTGTGTGTGTGTGTGTGTGTGTGTTGCTTGGAATAGTTTCTCTCTCTCTCTCTCTCTCTCTCTCTCTCTCTCTCTCTCTCTCTCTCTCTCTCTCTCTCTCTCTCTCTCTCTCTCTCTCTCTCTCTCTCTCTCTCTCTCTCTCAGGTTCGAGGAAATGAGTTGGCATTGAAAACTAAGACTTGAAAGCAAATCACAAAGGAAGGACAATAAATTTAATGGCAATAAATTATGATGGTTAATTAATGAGAGAGAGAGAGAGAGAGAGAGAGAGAGAGAGAGAGAGAGAGAGAGAGAGAGAGAGAGAGAGAGAGAGAGAGAGAGAGAGAGAGAACTATGCAATTTTATCATTTTGACTTCATAATCCACTTTCCCATCTCCCGCATCAAGAAAAATGCTGAATTCATAAGTGAAGGACCTCTTAGGATTATCTACGTTGACAAGTGTACTAATTTACTTACTCCTTTTCACTATATTATGAACTGCCTGCTACTGTTGTAATCTCATCTCGTTTCTTTCTGGAGTTTGTCGACATATTAACATTCGTATTTTAGTGTCGTGGGTGGTATCGTGAGTGATATACTGGGAATGATTGCTCATCATCCCTTATACCCTTTTAGTCATTCTCCTTTGTACTGATTCTAATAGACCTATATCGTTCCTGTAATATGGGGACCAGAACTGCACAGCGTAGTCTAGATGAGATCTGACCAGCGCCAAATATAACTTTAATATTACTTCGGGCCTTCTACTTTTAACACTCCTAAAAATGAATCCTAATACCCTATTTGCCCTGTTTCTGGACTCTATTCATTGCTATTCAATTTTATTTAATTACTCATTTATTTATTTATATGTTTACTTCTTTTATTTACTTTTTTGTTTTATTATTTTATCGAGAATGTGTTGCATTACTTAATAAGTGTTCAACCACTACTGTTTACGAGGTGGTAGAAATGCTCCAAGAGACTACAGTTGCGATGCGTCTTGGCGCGCCGCAAACCCCCTGCAACGAAATGGACGCGGGTAAGTGTTAGTGGCACCGGAAGATGACTGCCGACAGCTGGTGATGCACGGCGGCCATCTATCGAGAATCCTCTCACCCGTGACAGGGGCGGGTCTTGCGGTGCTGCCTGAGGTGCGCAAATCTAGCAAAGCCTTTGTGGTGGTGCAGCGTAAAATACTAGTAAGTGAAGTAAGGCTCGCACACACCTGCCTCGAGGCTCATGAGCGTTGGTAACACCTGTTGAAAGTAGTAAATCATAGCACGGATCATCGATAACTTATCTAAAGAAGGGAATATCTTTAATCTTAGCTACGTAATCCACTGCACCTTCCTTATGGTTTATTTTTCAAAGAATCTCGATACACACAACCTTTGTTCTTATGATGGATTAAAAATCAAAAATTACTAAACAGACTTCAAAAGGTTAGACTTGTGATAGTGAGGGATTTCCTCGCGATTCTTTTTACTGAAACACCTGCATGTGACTACACCTGTCATAGAAAGCTAATGAGGGACAAGCTCTGCTCGCGTGTTTTTCCTCGGACTCAGGCAACAGTTCATGCGTACCCTCAGCAGTTAAGAAGACGATTATCTATTTACAACTGAACTATTCCCTTAGAGAGAGAGAGAGAGAGAGAGAGAGAGAGAGAGAGAGAGAGAGAGAGAGAGAGAGAGAGAGAGAGAGAGAGAGAGATACATTTACAAAAGAGCCAACATGAAAAAAGTTAACTTTCAAGGTCGTGACGGAAGTCTGGTTGAGGGAAAGTTAGGCTTTCTGAGATTTCGATACAACTTTTTTTAATGACTTAAATGCATATCTGGGAAACACTGCGCTTTCATGCAAGTTAATTTAAGACTTACTTTCCTTCAGAGCGTTTGACATATGTACCTTTGTTGAAAATAGTTCTACCCATGATTCTCTCTCTCTCTCTCTCTCTCTCTCTCTCTCTCTCTCTCTCTCTCTCTCTCTCTCTCTCTCTCTCTCTCTCTCTCTCTCTCTCCTACCAAAAAGCAAAACATCAACATTTTTCCAGCTTGATTTCTCAGACCAGGTGTATACTTTCAAACAGTTGATTTTTTTTACCTTGAAGAACTCATTTTGTCTTACAAGTTTCACGTGTAAAAACAATCCTTTACCTGTACCGAGATTACAAGAACTGGTGATGGTGGTAGTTCTGCTCCTTCTCTCGCACGGGGGATGGTGACAAGCAATCAGGGCCAACTGAACAAAGTGAACAACCACACTTTGCGCAGAGTGATATAGTGTCCGTGGCCTAGACCCGAGAGACAGGCCAGAGTAGAGTTGTATGGCAGAAGAAAGGAGGTAGGAGAGAGGGAAGGCATGGAGGAGGAGGATTACAATGGGCTGACTGGGAGGAGACATGGTGTGGAAAGGAGGAGGATTAGATAAAGTGCGAAGCTTGTTAGGGAAGAAGTAGAATCAAGAGAGAGAGAGAGAGAGAGAGAGAGAGAGAGAGAGAGAGAGAGAGAGAGAGAGAGAGAGAGAGAGAGAGAGAGAGAGAGAGAGAAACGAAAAGACAAAAATACAGACCACCACCACTACCACCATCCTGCTAATTACTCATTATATTTTGCACGGGAAGCAGATCTACCAACGTAAGCATTCCAAGAACAAATAGGATAATTCAACTGGGTTTGCTTAACATGAGTAATATTTTCGCAATGAAGATAGTCACACACTTAGGACGTCTAAAAAAAGATCAGCTGTAGAAGTACATTATTGGTTCATCCTATCTACCACGTTTTACTTAGGGAGAGAGATAATCCCAGCAATATCAAGGAAACAAACTTCACACTGTGGCGTTGATCCTCGACACAAACAAGACTGAGACAAAAAATACAGCAATTGATCTTGAAATGATGTCGTTTTTGCAGTGTTATACATACATCCATCATACACAGTGTCTCCATTATGATTACAAGTTCACTGCTGGCCAAAGGTCTTATTCAAACTTCACCACGTGTTCTGACACTGTTCAAGGCTTTCTGCACGCTTTTCATGTCATTCTTTCACTTCTTGCTGGTGTTCCTTGACATCTCGTTTTTTTCGCTCTCCTACCTCCTTCTGGTTCTTGCTCAAACTAGATATATTGCACCGGGTATAGAGATGTATACAAAAACTGTGTGTATGAGTCTGCCTTTCCTTGTGGTGACGTGGGAGTTTGTGGCTTACAATTGTCTCCTCCTGTATCGAGACGTTGTGTGTTCACCTGGGTATTTGCGTGACGCTTATGGCTATAATTACGTCATGTCTGTCTCGAAGGAAGTTATATATCCTGTGCTCTGTCTGGAACGTTTGTCGCACGATCCTTGTTGTTACATCTCCTTCCCGACACTCGCCGTGTATGAATTGTTAGATAAAGCATTGTTTTGCAAGTCTGAGCACAATTTCAAAAGACGACACTGACAGCCAAAGGAATGAATAGTAAGGTAATTAAGATCTTCCTGTGACAAACGTCTTATTTTGGCGGTGTCAAAATTACACATACTGGTAGTTATTCAAGTGAAGTAACAAGTGTGTCCTTAGCAGTTATGTCCTACGATCTCCTGACTGCCGCCTTGCAAAACATGACAGTTGGCAGATTCTAAACATATCAGGGAAGTGGGGTTGTATCGATATAAGACTCTTAACTATGACTACCTACAACTGCCAGATTGGATGCGAGTTTCCGCGTTTCACTTTTTTTTTTTTAATGAGCCTTTGATAACGTGTAGACCGGGATGATAATTGGCGTATAATATTGTTTGTACTACTTTTTTCTTTTGGTGAACCTTTGATAGCGTCTAGACCGGAATAATTATTGTCATATAGTGTTGCCAGTGATATTGGTGTTGGTGTTGGCGGTAGTGGTAGTGGTAGTTAGGGTCGCCTTGGCGTCTCACACGGTGAAAGGTCGACTTTCTCTATGCCGACACCGTAATTTGCCTTCGCTAAGCAGGGTTGGCATTAAAAAAATCCATCCTAAACCCGCCAAAAAATTTTAAAAACACTCAAAAAAAGCCTCAGTGTTTTTTCCTCAATATTCTAAATATAAAAAATTTAGTTCTATATCGTATTGGTAAATAAGGTATATATATATATATATATATATATATATATATATATATATATATATATATATATATATATATATATATATATATATATATATATATATATATATATATATATAAACAAATACATAAAAAAAATGTAAAAGTAGTCAAGCCTGACTTGTTCATTTCCTGTACAGTACAAGTTAACTCAGGCTTTGTCCAACTGGAGCATCCTGTATCAACATGACCTTTTCGTAGACGTCCAACCCTTCAGGAAGTAAACAGTTCTCGCAGAAAAGCCACAGAACGCCTGACTTCTGATCTCTCTAAAATTTCTGACTGGGGCAGAGCAAACTTAGTATTGTTCAATGCCTTAAAAACTCAATTCCTCCATCTTCAGTGACACTCAACTGTCCCCCTCTTCTTCACTGAACATCCTCGGTCTGTCCTTTACTTATAATATAAACTGGAAACTTCATAATATCATCTCTAACTAAAACAGCTTCTATGAAATTAGGTGTTCTGAGTCGTCTCCTCCAAGCCTCTTGTTTCACCCTAGATTACTTTTTAATTCCTTATTTAAACTGATTTTACATATAAATATGAGGAATGAATATGAAAAAATAAATTAAACTCCCAAAAAAAAACAATAAAACCCTCCAAAATAACTGAGTTGGGTTTTTTTTTTCACCCGTGTTTTTTTTTCAAACCCTGTCGCAAAGTGAGGAAAGCTGTAGAAACATGGATGGAGAATTAGATGTAGAGTGAGACAGAAACGGATAGAGTCGGAAGGGAGAGGGGACGCAAAGGGCGCTGAACAGAAATAGCAAGCAGAGATGAAATGAGAGAGGAATTAGTGAGAGCAAGACTGAATGAATAAATCTTGCTTTAATGAGAGAAGAAAAAGTGCAGCGACTTTGAGAAAACATGAATGCATTACTACCATACGGAACCACATTGAAAGTGTGGAAGTGGTAACATGATGTTCGATGATAAACTAAATATTGACGAAAATATATCAATAACATTATGTACAAAGGATCACATACAATAATAAAGGATAACAAATAACATACCCTTAGGTCCTTTTAAGCTGTTTCATTAGTGTCCAGCCTTACATGACACTCCAAAGAACAACACAGAGAAAATAAATATGAACTAAGAGAATTGAAGAATATAGGGAAGAACGAGAATGAAGTGAATATGATGTAAAAAAAAAATGGATAAGAAAAAGGCAGGCGTGAGGGTGGGGAGGGAATAAAGAAAAGTGAGGGGGTGACTTCAGAGCCAAACACAGGGCCTGAGAAGATGGCAGAGGGCCAACACATGACGTCACTGGTGGCCTTGAAAGTTCGGGTGGCCACGCTTGCACACAACTGGGCTCTGCTGTGACGTCACTGTCTTTATGGTTGCACTCTCGACTCTCATTCCAAAGTCAGTGGTGTTTCTTCTTCCCCTCAATGGGAGCTACAGTGCGAGGATGGAACAGAATGAGTAGATGAGTCAGTGGTGCAGGAAGACGAGAGATGAAGCTGTAGTTCTTTGCTTTCTCTAATGTCTCGACTTTTTTGTTCCCTCTGAATAATTGTTTGTTCTTTTCCTCGAGGAGAACTTCAAAGTGACAGAAGATGACACAAATGAGTAGAGTTACTAGCACAGGAAAAGGAAGGATGAAAGGGTGAAACTATGGTGCTCTGTCTTGTATAACGTCTCGACATTCTCCTCTCATTCTCTCTGAGGAAATGTTTCTACTCCACCTCATTGAGAACTGAGTCGAAGAAGATACGACAAATAAGTGAACTTCGTGGTGTAAGAAAGCAAAAAAGGAAGCAATGGTACTTTGTTTCTTTTAACGTCTCAGATTTTCTAACAGGAAATCTGTGTCAAAACGCTTGAGAAAATAACGTGTACATCACGGCTTCGTTCTGTCTTTTCCTGTATCATTACTTTCGTTAAGATGTGTCTTACTTGAATATGTAGTCGAAAAGAAAAAAAAATACACAGAAAAAGTGTATAATAATAGCCATTGTTCTCTATCTCATACCACTTAATCAATTGCCCGAAAGCAGCGATGATACGTCAGTCTTTTCTTTAGTTTCATGTTTTAACCTTATCAATAAAAAACTGGAGCTCTTCTTGTCAACTCAGCATTGCGTCAGTATCCTCTTTAAACAATACACCATTTTCCTTCAACTCTCTTAACTAAAAGGAAAACACAGAGAGAGCTTTAGGTCCTTGTTTTCTGCGTGCTGACGGAGACTCTTAAGCAGCGGTTCATGTCGCGCCCAAGGGGAGGGTGTACCGTCACGTGGGGAAGCGATGGCGGCTCTCAGCTTAATCCCAAATGAAAGACGGAAGCGCAGAAAAGAAGGAAGAGAATCGGAAAAGGAAAGGAAAGCAGTCCTATATTTAGTCGTAAATGATAGAAATAGAAAAATGAAGGAAGAAAGAAAGAATGGGTGGAAGGGAAGGAGCAGGTAAAGGAAGAAAGGCGATCTTATACTTACTCCAGAATAATGGCAAGGAAAAAGGATTATAGGAGGGAAGAAAGGAAAAGGAAAAAGAACGAGGAAGGAATGTTACAGAAAAAAAAAAGATGAGAGAGAGATAACAGAAGGCAGTGACATAAGACAATAGGAAAATAGTGATGAGGGAAGGAAAAGAAAAACGATGAGAGGAAAGAGAAAAAGTGAAGGAAAATTATAGAAAAGAAATGGAAGAGAAGGTAAAACGTAATGACAGGAGAGATGGTAGGAAAGGAACGGTGAAGAAATGAAGAGAAAAGTGTTGTCTGTAATGAGAAAAGGTGAAGGGAAGTTAAAGAAAAAAGGAATGAAAAGAAATGGCAGGACAGAATGTAGGAAAGGGGTGATGAAGGAAGGGAAGAAGAGAGCGATGAATGGAGAGAGGAAAAGTGGAGGAAAGTTACAGGAAAGGAACAGAAGGGAAAGCAGAAGAGATTGTAGGTAAGGAGTGATGTAGGAAGGGAGAGAAGAGCATTGGATGAAGAAGGAAAGCGCGTGAGGGGTATTCTGGGGGATTATATTTCAAGTCGAGCTGTCGTGGGGAATGATGAAGCACTGCAAATTCCCTAATCCGGCCCTGGATGGCAAGGCCGCGTGGGCATCCCTTATATGGAAGCCGCACATCTTGCCTCTCAAAAAGCGAGGATTAGCTCATGATGAAAATGGTCCTCCTCCTTGATTAGTTATTTCCCATTTGGGGGCGACACAAGCTCACCAGTGCCTCCATTATCCAAATCTTGTGAGTACCGAGGAGCACTTCGTACTTAAAATGGTATATGAAAGCCTTGTTTTGTAAAAGTAGGAATAAAGTAATAAATCGCGGTACACTTTCGTATTTTCGGAAATTTTGGAAACCTCTGGCAAGTAAGAGATCATCCAATCGAATATCAAGAAATTAAGAAAAAGGGGGAAAGTCTAAAGCATCACAAGGCATTAATGGAATGAGGGGAAGCGAGGGGAACTGAGCTGGAAGCGTGGGGACCAGATGTATGGGATTAAAACTCTACATTATCGAACGAACGGAGACGAGAGAGAGAGAGAGAGAGAGAGAGAGAGAGAGAGAGAGAGAGAGAGAGAGAGAGAGAGAGAGAGAGAGAGAGAGAGAGAGAGAGAGAGAGAGAGAGAGAGAGAATGTTTTTTCTATGTTCGGAAAAATAAAAGTAATAACATTGATAGATACCGGATGAAAAGGAATTGCTGGCTCGTCTCTGTGTCGCTGCGCAGACCACGTCTTAAAGACACTTCACTCATCTACTTCAGTAACCTCAACTAGAGGAAAGACGTACATGAGTAGTTTCACTTATCACTAAGGAATTTCATAAACCAGAACGAGTATCTCTCTCTCTCTCTCTCTCTCTCTCTCTCTCTCTCTCTCTCTCTCTCTCTCTCTCTCTCTCTCTCTCTCTCTCTCTCTCTCTCTCTCTCTCTCTCTCTCTCTCTCTCTCTTTTAACTGAATCAAGTGTTCGGTCAAGTTGTCTTTGTTTTGTAATCATATTGCTTCATACTTAGTGTTTGACTTAACTTTTCCTGACTTTTTTTTTTCGAATGAAACTTTCAGTCGAGGTGACATTTTTTTTTTTTTATGGTATTCCTTTTACGTACTAACTCACATGCCTTTACTGACTGTAAGAGTGGCAGTGGTTCCCTCGATGTCTCGTTATATCTGATTGTTCCTCTTCCCTCCTTGACTTACACGTGAGGGATCTTCTTGGTTGATCTCCACACTTACCTGAAATGGGGAAGGAAGTTTATTAGGCATAGATTATCATACTGTCGTGTGTACTGTAGTGTGCTGTAAATATGCATAATCTGTAAAATCTTTACGTAACTGAATTTACGGATAACATTTACGATACACTGAAAACTCTGGCATTACTTCGGCACGTATTCTTCATCAAAGTACTGACTGATGTGATTCCCTGATAAGATATGCAATAAATGCCTTTTTCATTATTCGTAAAGGTAGTGAGCTAAAACCACAAAAAATAGGAGGACTCCGCTAAAATTGTTTTCATTAAAAGTTAAACTAGAAAAATTCTAAAACAGAGGGTATTTAATTTTCGGAGGTGTTCCAGTATTCTCTTGAAACAGCTTAAGTCATAGGAAGGGCAGAAAAGAAAAAAACAGGCAGAGCGTTACAGAGTTTACCTGTGAAAGAAATCAAAGAACTAAGGTACTTGATTAACATCTCGCTGTGTTTCCCTTCATAATATTCATAACTGAGTCAGTAAGAAAGAGGTTTGCGGATTGCGGAAGTAAGGCCATTTCATATTTGCGAGTTATTGAATCTGAAAAAAAAAAGAAACAACAAACACGAAATATCAGTCATTTTCCTGAATCTTGTATCAGAAATGGGAGAGTGTCATCAGCCTTATAGTGTCCACTTCGGCAACATCATCTCACATTCGGCCCATTCCTGCACGAGAGCCTCAGTAACAAGAGCTCAAGTCAAAATGGTATGATGGGAAATATAGGCCATTGTTTCTACAGAGAGATAATTATAAAGTTAAAATGTCTTGTACACCGGTATTCCTATTATTAACATCGAATTCGTTACATCACTCATTCATCCCCAAGAATCTCACCAAAGTTGATTTCAAAATATTCTCAGTTTCACTAACAGCAGACCGGAAGCAAAAAGGCAGAAAACACCAGAGTCACGATTCCTGGCGCTGCTTCTCGGTTTGCTTTTAAAGGTTTGCATAACGAAATGTGGTAAATCAGAACTTTAAGAAATGACTACAAGTAAAGTGGTTGACTCGAGCATTTCGTCGGCAACTTTTTTTTTTTTTCCTAAAACAGTTCGTTTCCCATTGGTGAAGTCACAGGGACATCACAAAAACAAGACAGTTATCAACACTAAGGAGCACAAGTTTTACGCCGGGTTGGTCTGGGAGAGATGTAAATAACTCATTTCCCCTCTCCATTCTCGAACATTTCCTATGGAGGTATCTTCGTAGGCGCTCTTTCTATTCCAAAGTGTGGGCAGGGTCGATCCCCTTACATCAGGCACGAGCTCTCCATGCATCCCTCTGATCTTTTGCATATACACTCGCGGAAGATGGAATGGTATCGTGAAGGGAGTAAAATGGCAATTTTGGCTCACATAGCAAGTTTCTAGCCTGTTATGGGCTACTCTTGTGATAACTCATGATTATGCTATGGTTTCTTGCTTAAGGCATCATTTCGTCGCTCCATAGCATCATTTTAATAACATAATTTTGCTGCTATTTAGTATACCTTTCTCATATCTATGAAGTACTGGAAACACAGATGGCGTGCCGCAAAAATATTAGTTGTTTCTTAGTGTGCCGTCATATTAAATAGTTTGAAAAGCAGTGGTATAAAGAAATGTGATATCCCTAACATGATCCAGATAAAACTTCAGTAATCACAACAAGAATTGCTTCGTTTCAACTCCAGAATGCACTAAATAAATGCAATGAAATGTTTACCTGAAATCAACACGGACTGCATGCATCTGGTGACAAGACTCCCGGGGTATTTCACGAGAGCGTCAGCTGCGAGGAAGGACTGACTTAAAAAATACCCAACCAAGTATCGAGTTCCGCTGTGAAGAGAACGGAGAATGAAAAATCGCCGGACAGTGTTTACTCGCACTATTTGTTCGGCTGAGTGTTTGAGCATGATAGCTGGTCTGCCGATGCGCTGATTATCTAGAGTGCAGTCAGTTCTCGTCACAACGCATGAAACCGAGGGTACATAATTATTTAAGCTGATCTGCATTGGAGGAGGCTCGGCCGCGCGCCCATGTGTGTGTGTGTGTGTGTGTGTGCGTCACAGCTACTCACCGCATCACCACTGGCTCTATTCACTATCAGCCAGCCTTTTACGACGTTGTTTCAAAGGTGAATAAAATGGGTCGGGAGACTTTTACTCTCGGCACTGGAAATGTGGGAAGAGTGAGTGTGGCCCAGAAAGAATAAGGCGAAAGAGTTCCTGTCATCCACGGACACAAAACTAATATAAAAAAAATAATAGAAAAGAATAGTTTGAGCGTTTTTCCCCAGTGCAATGAGAAACGTATTTGATTTTGACGCAGGAAGCTCTCCACGTTTCGTCTCCTGCTGGCTTCTGGATTTCCTCTTTGTAGATTCGACTAATGGATATTTTACACCACCGCCGCTTCTAAAAGGAACCTTGTAATGTTTGGCATAAAGATCCGCTGCGTGCACTACTTAATTTTTAAAAAGGTTTCGGTATTCTGTTGTGTTTCTTTACATTCTACAGACTCTCTAAGGCAAGGCAAGAAAAAAAGGGTCGTTGTTAACTTCCTTGAGAAAAAAGAAAACGAAGAACAAGATCAAGAACAAGAACAAGAAGAAAAAGAATGAAAGAGAGAGAGAGAGAGAGAGAGAGAGAGAGAGAGAGAGAGAGAGAGAGAGAGAGAGAGAGAGAGAGAGAGATCATTCTAATAAAAAATTCAATTTACCGGGCTGATACAGGTCTCATAAAAGTTAATATCGTAAGGTGGGAGGATATGGGAGGAAAACTGACTGAACCAGGAGTAACCACCAAACACTAGCACTATAGATTATACATTACAATACTTAGCAAGTCCATAATGAAACACTGTTTTACCGCGGTGAGAGGCTTGGGTATTCCAGTGATCAGAGGAGCTAAGCTAGGCGGATGCAAACCATACTAGGCAGATCTATTCAGAAATATAAGAGAAACTGTATTCTCCACCAAAGTATGTGTGCCAGGGCTGCAGGGGGTGGAGGAGGTGTGCATTTAACACAGCCATGAGAGATGTGCACGTGGGGATGGGTGTTTCAATCAACGTCGTAAGGATTTCAACTCAAGATTAGAATGTTGCACCAGTACCATCTTCTCGCGACACACATACACACACACACACACACACACACACACACACACACACACACACATGCTTTTAGTATACATAGCAAAAGTGGACATAATATTAAAGGTGAGAAAAGGATTTTTTCTTTTCTTTTTTTCTTTTTTTTCTTTTTTTTCTTTATTTTATTTTTATTTTTATTTTATATTTTTTTTTGAGGGTACACAAAGCCCCTCAGAGGCATCTCTTATACCAGTTTGCATAAAGTCATATTATTCTTTCCCTTTCATATTTTTATAGTTTTTTTTCTTTCTTTTTTTTCACTACATTAGATATCGAGCCCTTCACGCGTGGTATCACCTATGTGTGTTTTCGTTTCTTTCTTCCTTTCCTCTTTTTATTATCTCTACTACCTTTATGTTCTCGTTCTCACACCCTGATGGTTCTTTTATCTGTATTCGTTTTCCGTTCGACTCTCTCCGACTGTCTACGTAGTGCTCTCCTCCTCCTCCTCCTCCTCCTCCTCCTCCTCCTCCTCCTCCTCCTCCTCCTCCTCCTCCTCCTCCTCCTCCTACCGTCACCCGTGAACTTTGTATTTACTCCTTTATGTGTTCTTCGCTGTTTCTTTCCTCCTTCTTTTCTCTTCTTTCTGTTTCTTATCATGTTTCCTCTTCTTTACCTCTTTTCATGACAGACAATATTTTGGCTCCTACGTTCGCAGGTTTAAAATTCTTTCCTATCCATGATTTTCAATATATTTTCTATTCCCACATAACTTTCATTCACAGTCACTTTCTTTCAGTCGCATTTCCCAGCTTACATTTTCTCTATTCTTTCGTATTTCTCTCTTTCCATTGCTCTGCGCCTCTTTTCCTCCCTCCTCTCTCCTGCTCTCACTCCCTGCCTAACATTCCTTTGCATTTCCTTCCCTTACTTAATCTTCTATAACTCCTCCTCCCTCTCCCTTCATCCCTCTTTGCCTCTTTCTTTCCCTCCCTCTTTTACAGTTTCTTTCCTTACATTTCTTCTATAACTCCTCTCTCTCTTTCCCTTTATGCCTCTGTACCCCTTTTCCTCCCTCCCATCCCTTGCATTTTTCTGTTCTTCCAC
>NC_087167.1:1362500-1380000 GCF_035594125.1 Scylla paramamosain | reverse complement strand
AATGACTCCAGGTGGCTCAAGTTGTGCCGAATGAAGCCTCATAGTTCATAATAAGTTCCTGTTTTTTTTCACTCTGCTTAGGTTTTGATTTTATAAAATTGTAATTTCGATTTTAGTAAATTTACAATGTACTTAAAAAGTTTCAAAGTTAATCCAAATTTGCTAAGGTTACTCTTACATCCCAAGTCATTTGGTTATTTGGTAGTAACACTAACTAGAGTCACTAGCGTGTAGTTACTTTACAGGTTCAATTTTTCAGCCAGCAATTCATTTCGTCCTTGTATACACTTAATTATAGCACCGAAATGGCCACACGGCCTAAAATGATTGAACTAGAGCGCCGTAACAACATCATCAAAATTAAGGCGGCGGTTAGAGTTACGAGAGAACGCTGCCTTTACCGCTGAGAAAATACAGGGAGTCAGAATCAAACTCACAACTTTTCAGCCACAGACTAAGGACTTTACTTGAGATACAATAGGCCCCATCGTCTTAGAATAGCAGTTTGTCGATAGAAGGACTGATAGAATGCAGCCCGATGGTGGAAGAAAGGAGAACGAGCAAGAAGTTGTTTAGCCTTCAATCTTTATTCAAAACAGGCCGATCATTTAAATGGATAAGACAAGAACACCATGACTAAGGAGTAGTGAGAGATATACAACCTGAGGATGAGGTGGGTGGAAAGTGAACACGCTATCAGGTTTTAGCGGTGCATAGTCATTGAAAAACAAACCGCTTCATACTACAAGAAGTCGGTGAGAGAAGGAGAGCAAGTGGAGAGGTTGAGGTAAAGCAGCCTGGGAGTGGATGGAAGAACACGCTGATAAACATTTTAGCTCACCGTATTAATTCAAAACCAGTTCCTGCTTCACTATATGTCTTACTCCTACACAGTCCAAGGCAGGATTACTAATTACGGCAGAATGAACCTATTAGTCTAACGACCAATGGCATGACCTGATGTAACCTTGAACGCATGAGTCTCTCTCTCTCCAAAATAGACTTAGTAATCATACAGTTAATGTTGAATCAGTAAGGAACTTTGAAGGGTTAGGCACATTTATAGATAGAAATGATAGGTAATTGTGTTTTTACAGAGGGACTCGTTTTTTTCAGCTTCCCTTATGTTGTTGTGCTTGTATGTTCTTAAAAATTAGACAAAAACTCAAAACTTCAAAAATCATCACATTACAATACAGTTTCATCCATTGCCGTTACCCACCTAAGTAATGCCCTCACTCTGATTTTTTTTACTTACTCCAATACATCACAAAAGCCTCGGAATAATTTTAATGTTCCTTCGAAATAAAAAAAAATAATAAAATGATAGTAATAAATTGAAATAAATCGATTTTTTTTTTTCAAGTTTTGTGGAGCGATAGCTTAACGAGCTTCCCCTTATCCCCTTTTCTACCCTTTAGCAGACCTTCATACGTAAAAAAAATTGTAAGGCAAAGAAAGTATTATCTATCTATTAATCTATCTACTTATCTATGCTGTAAAGAATAATATTTTTTCTATTCGCGTGTGTCTCTATACCCTCTGTGGATATTTATTTTTGCGTTCTACGGTCGATTCTATTGTTCATTTTCTGTAGAGTCCATCCTTTAGTGAAAGAAAACGGATGCCTCATTTTCTCTTTCAAGACTGGTGCTGGAAATAATTGTCAAAAGTGTTCACTAAGCGGTGGTACAGTACGTGCACCATTCCCCCGCGCACTCTCACGTGGCGCGGCCGTCCTCCTCACAGCAGGGCACTTGTCACTTGTACCGCGCCATCACCATCCCCACTCCACACCTTCGCCTCCCATCTCCTGCCCACTAACTCATTGTAACTTTAAGCCCTTGATCGATCTCCTAAATTGTTTCCCCTTAGTCACCACGGAGGCAAGTGTAGGGGAGAGGCGGGGATTCAGCGTGAATATCGCTCACCACCTTGCTTCCTCATCAATTAGGGAGAGAATGGCGTCTTCCAGCTCCCGTAATTTTTACCGTGTGAAAATTGCAATGTAGGGAGCCATCAGTTTCACTTTCGGTCTGGTTTTGATGTAATTAGATCGCATCAGTAATGCTGTACATATTTTCATGTAGCGTAGTTTGTATCTAGTGATATTTTCTAACTTAGTAATAACTTGGAAATCCTCTTGAAGTTATATAATGGTAAACTTATCCCAGAACGTCTAGTTATTACGTTCCTTCTTGCCGTGTAGTTTGAATCTAATGATATTTTTAACTTGATAGTAACTTGGAAATACTCCATAAGTTATAGAATGGAAAGAATATCCCCAAAGGTGTAGTTATTACGTTGATTACCGTGTACTTTATGTCTCGATCACCAAGACTGTACATTTCTACGTGCGGGTAGTTTCGATCTAATATTTTTTTAATTTAATGGTAACTTTCAAAATCCTCCAGAAGTTACAGAATAGTAAGAATATCCTATAAAGTCTAGTTATTACTTTGTGCTATTCCTGTTTGTCTGCCTATTAGCACATCCTTCCAGCCTTCATAACCAACGAATAGATCATACACTCAGACTTGCTCCACATGTAAACTTTTCACTTAAAGCACAAACTAAGGTAGTCAGACTCCAATTCACACACACACACACATACACATACACACACACACCCCGCTCATTCGCCACTGCAATGAGAACACGTTTTCTTTCGTTTTATTTGGGATATTTTATAGGGAATACTGTGACTATTATTTTATCATTCTTTATCTTTTGTCATCCCGCAAAACCATCTTCTTTCTGACATACATGTTAGCACAATTTTATATGGAGCGATTTGTTTATACTTTTGTTTTATCGGTGTGTGTGTGGTGTGTGTGTGTGTGTGTGTGTGTGTGTGTGTGTGTGTGTGTGTGTAATTATCACTTTTCTTCCTGCACCCACTTAACGATTTGATGAAAAGATACAGCACATATTGTCTTATCTTCTATCTGGACATACACAAAAGAAATAACAAATGTCTATCTCTCTCTCTCTCTCCTCTCTCTCTCTCTCCTCTCTCTCTCTCTCTCTCTCTCTCTCTCTCTCTCTCTCTCTCTCTCTCTCTCTCTCTCTCTCTCTCTCTCTCTCTCTCTCTCTCTCCTCTCGTATTCTTTTCGGGCTAGCCTTTCTCATTTCCATCGTCCTTATCCTCCTTCTCATCGGTAACTCGGCGTAGCTTTCTCACGTCAATTACATCCCCGCCCTTCCTCTTGCTTTTCCAATTTAAGAGCCACATATTGTCGTTTTTACTCCTGCCGAAATCAGACCTAGACTCTCAATTCACCAACTAGCGTGAATGCATTGTAGAAAAATTATGGAGAAAAAAGAGAGAAAGAAAATTAAAGTGTTCGGAGAATCTTACATTTCTTCATTAATTATACTCACACGTGTTTCATCTTTCGGTATCTCGTAGCAAAACACATGAAAAATATGACGTCGAATTCTTTTGGTTTCTTCTATGGATAGGAAAGTGAAGGACCAATCGGACATTCATCTAAGGCCTGCCAGAGAACAGTTTACCATTTTTCCCCCACAATATCAAAATCTGAGGGTCTCGGAGGAAGCGGAAGGCTGGTAAACTAGCTTTGATAATGAGACTAATTCACTATAGGTAATTTGATGGAGTGTGATAGGAAACCGAAAGAGAATGATAATTGTTTACTAGTTTATTAGTTGCACTGGAGAAGTACGTGAAAGAGCAGGATGAAGGAAAGGAAATGGTGGTGGTGGTGGTGGTGGTGGTGGTGCAGGAGGAAGAGCTTCATAATCAGGAGCGGGAGGAGCAAGAACAATAAATGACGTGGTGGAGCGAAGACAAGAGGGTAAAGGATGGGGAGGAAGGCCAGGCAGCAGAATGTGAGGAGAAACGAGGCGGAGATGATAGCAAGAAATGGACGGCGGAAAATACAGAAATGAAGAAAACGATGTTTTTCTCCCTTTTCTAGGTGCACGTTTCCTTGTTCTTATTTTATGATGTAATTTTCCTACATATGTTTTCATTTTCAAGTTAAGGGAGTAGGAAATAAGAATCTTGCCTCAAGAATATCATGTCTGCAAGCCGAGAGGAAGCAGACTATATCCGAGCATGTGTGTGCAAGGATTCCCTAATACTGGAGACCTCGAACGCACCTCATAACTGCCACACCAACACAGTCTCAATTTCTGTGCATTATCTTCACAGAATGTTATACAATATTGGCGTATGATAGCATAGCCTTTGTGCCATTCAGTTAGTGCGTGGTTAATGGTTGGAAGCATTGGTATAGAAATAACAATCAGAATAATGCAAAGGAAAATAATATAACCGTGTATTTTGTTTTCAATTACTTATATATATATATATATATATATATATATATATATATATATATATATATATATATATATATATATATATATTTATATATATATATATATATATATTATATATATATATATATATATATAAAAAATGCGGAGCATGCAACAAAAAAGAATGCCTTGCATTGCAAGCAAGCTGCTGATTAAGGAAAGTTTACGTCCAATATAAGGCATCCGTGATAAATGGTGGTGGTAGGTGGTGGTGTGCCGCCGCACCTTGTCTGCATCCCCTGCGTCTGCGAGGTGAGCAAGGCATGTAATCCTGAAAACTTTAATCCGCGCCCCAGTTCTCCCTCCTGGATGCTGTCTCAAAAGTTACGTGGAAAAATGCAATAACATAGCCACATCCCGTTCAAAGCTGACGTTATCCTGTAAGGCGCATTTTCAAGTTCACCGAAACGGACACTCACGCGTCACACTCACGCATGCTTGTCCTATACCGCCAAAAGGCAATACTTTTTATGAAAATTGAATCGTCATACGAGTCCTCCCTTCCTCGTACACAAGAAATTTTACTCCACAACTTCACTGTTTATCTCACTGGGTGCCTGGTGTGGCACATGACATGAAGTAACAAATACTCGTATATTCATGTAATCATTGACACTCATTAGACCTCAGTAACGCATTCATAAAGACTGCACTATATGGTCCGTGTAAAGTTCTGTGTGTGTGTGTGTGTGTGTGTGTGTGTGTGTGGACATATAACACAATCAATATACACATTTTCTCGCTTTCCTCCTGCGCATCTCTCGTGCTTGCCTCATCATCGCTGCCTTGTACAGTCTGGCCATTAAACTCATCAATGTCAAGGCCCAGTTTATCTCCCCTACACATGGACATTAGCTGAATAACTAAAGTAAAGTCAATTCGTTAGTCAATCAATCAACCCACCAGTCAGTCAGTCGGTCAGTATATCTGTTTGTCTGCCTTTCTGTTCGTTTACTCCCTCCCCTCCCTCCCATCCCACCCTCCTCCTTTCTCTCTCTCTCTCTCTCTCTCTCTCTCTCTCTCATCTCTCTACCTCTCTCTCTCTCTCTCTCTCTCTCTCTCTCTCTCTCTGCACTGAGCATAAACATTAATTTAAATGAAGCGGCAGCGTTTCCTTTCTGTTATAGCTCGCGTTACCCTGAAGATTAAACATACCTCCATTTTTTTACTCTTTTAGAAATATAAAGACGCTTTAAAAATCATACGGTTTTAATTTGGATAATGCACACACTCTTCATAATAATTACATAAATACCACGCCTTTTATTAAGAATTACATACAATGACCTTCAATGAGAATAGTACAAAATTAATGATACCAACAGTATATGTATGTGAAATATTCATTTACGTACATATATTCATGCCCGTGATGCAGTTTATTTATCTATTTATCTATTACTACTTTTTATTTTTTACATGCAAGATAGAAGGCAAAGAGACACCCTGGCTAGCGCCGTAAATTTTGCTTTTTATTGGAGGAGGAAAACAATGGGACACCTCAGTTACGATCACAATCATGAGTGTCAACCTCATGTGGCGCAGAACGTTACGAGAATACTATGCTAGCTGATGCCGACGGTTATTTAATACTTCTGATGACTTCTGCGCCTGTGTGTGTGTGTGTGTGTGTGTGTGTGTGTGTGTGTGTGTGTGTGTGTGTGTGTGTGTGTGTGTGTGTGTGTGTGTGTGTGTTTCTAGGCATTATCATGACCTTTCATCTACTGAATAATTGAGAGAGAGAGAGAGCGACAGAGAGAGAGAGAGAGAGAGAGAGAGAGAGAGAGAGAGGAGAGAGAGAGAGAGAGAGAGAGAGAGAGAGAGAGAGAGAGAGAGAGAGAGAGAGAGAGAGAGAGAAGCAGAAAAGGATGGTTTTGACACTTCCACCACATCCTGATTTCAATTTCTGTAATGAACACAAGGTGGGGAAATATGATAATGATGTCATTAGCATTTAGAGAGGTATGGAAAGGACCGGACTACTGCTGAGGAGGCATCTGTGAGAAAGGACACAAGATACGTGGCTTTCGTCACCACACGCGCCTACGCTTCACCATCCTTGTATTTTTTTTTATCTCATGTGTTTTATGCAGGGATTACCGTGTGTAGGCCTACGTTAACTTTATTTTTTTCCTTATATCATGTTTTTATCAGTTTGTTTTCCTCGGATCTCTGTGATTCTTACTGTACTACATCATACTCTCCTGCGCTGGTGTTCACTACTACTTGTCTACGTCATGCAGTACTGAGATGCGGATTTGATTTAGGATGAAAGAGCCTAGAGTAAACATCGTATCTCTCTCTCTCTCTCTCTCTCTCTCTCTCTCTCTCTCTCTCTCTCTCTCTCTCTCTCTCTCTCTCTCTCTCTCTCTCAAACACGCCATCACATTTTTTTTTATTTATTCATCCATTTATGTATTTATTTATTCATAATTTCTCTTTGAACTATTTTTTTTTTTTTTGTATTCTTACCTTATACCTGTAAAACTATACCTATAAAACTATACCTATAAAACTGTATTTTCGTATACCTGTAAAACCCGTATTACTCATCCAGTGATTCTCTCACTGTGACAATACCGTCAGCAAAACTGCTGATCTCATAATCTTATTATCTCTCAAAGAGGTTATTGAAGGCAGGTGATGTAAGGTTTTATAGAAGGTATTGTGACATTTTTTATTTATCTTTCCTTATTGGTTTTATTGATGCATTACCTTTTCCTTCTTTGTTTATTTATTTATTAACGCATTTACTTATTATCCAATTTAGTGTTTTTTTTTCATTATTATTTACACTACACTATACTTGATTTTTTTTTCTGCATAATAAAAGACATCACCGTGAATTAGGCCTTAGTTTTACTCGTTTCGTGAAAAGACAGAACTGGTGTATCAGTTTTATATCTATAGTTACTTATTCTATTACTTTGGGCAATAATTACGCTGGTAACGAGTTCTGTACTCGTGTGCCAGCAGGCCTGTTGACAGATGGACGGCTGAGTTTGCTAAGTGTCAGTTACAGCACAGTAAAATGATGTGTGTTGGTTAATCATCTTCTAAAGTAATGATGATCAACATGTGTGGCATAATACAGTTAGGTATTCATAACCTTTCCCACACAGTCTGACTCGCCCCAGTTCGAGTGGTGGGGTTCGAGTGGCCAGTATAGCGAGTGGTGGGCGTGGTGGCTGCGTTCATGTCCTGTTGGTGGTGGTGTTGATTTTAGGTCTGACATGTTTCGTTTTCAGATAAATAGTGCAAGAAGGTGAGGCTTAGTCTTTAAATGTTTATGTACTCGTAGAATTTACTGAGATGGAACACAAGTAGTTCAAATATTCATTATATATATGTGTGTCTTGCCAGAAATTAAGATAGATTAAGAAGTCAAGTGCTTCAGTAAACTTTCGAGTCCTTAAATTTCTGAGTGATATATTACGTCCTCCCAAATTGTCTTATTGGGACTTTTTTTTTGTAAGTAAAGAACACATTCGATGAAATGCAACATCTATTTATAAGCATAACGAACGAGTCTGTAATTAATGTTGCATAAAACCTTTGATATTAATCTAAGCTGATGTTAGTAGCGAATCTAACTATGCATGTTGTTTAACAGAGAAAAGAAGAGAGGTTTTAGTAAAGTCAGACAGTACTGGTTTTGTAGCACACCCTGTCTCCTCCCACCTCCATGCAGTGACCTGTGACGGCAGGTTTAGCTGAGGGAGACAGGGACGGTCCGTGGATAGAGAGGCAAGGGGGAGGAAAGCATTGCCACTAAAATGGGAGATAACACTATGTAACAAAATTTCACTTTTGTCTTGTCCTTGGCCTTAAACCATAATTTTCCACTTATTTATATCTAAACAAAATAGAAAAAAAGTTATTTTGATGGCTGAGATAGCTGAAGTGTAGATGGTGGTTGAGGGATTATGACTATGTGTAGGGAACGTGGTCATATAGACACACCCAGTGTTAATCCATTTTGCTTTGGACATTATAGGAGACCAACGTTGTATTATAAATTTTGTATATATATATATATATATATATATATATATATATATATATATATATATATATATATATATATATATATATATATATATATATATATATATATATATATATATATATATATATATACCTTGTGCATGTATGTACTGCGTGTGTGTTGGAGGAATTGGGTGGTGTGTGTGTGTGTGTGTGTGTGTGTGTGTGTGTGTGTGTGGGTGTGATTTACGTGTGCACGCTCACACAGCCTGACTAGCATTTATCACACATGGCCCAATAACCTCACGCGGGAGCCAGCATGGCATACAGTCCATACATTAGGAATCACAGGTCACTTGATTGTTTTTGCGTAAGTGATTTACCTTCCATAAGAGGAAGGTTCACCGCCTCCAACAAGTTATTAAAGGAGGCCATGTGACAGTTAATCTGAACACCATATATTATGCATGTGTGTGTGTGTGTGTGTGTGTATGTGTGTGTGTGTTTCTACTCTGTTGTTAAAAATAAATACTTTTCTCTCGCAAGATCAGTTGATTCATTATTGAAACTATTTGATAAAGAAAAAAATATGTTTAAAACAGTACAAGATGTGATAGGTTTCAGAGACGTTCATAAATGAGGACAAGATCCACCAGAAATATTTAGGGTTGTCATTAAAGGCAACAAGGTGAGACAAGTCTATTTGTTTGACCGTGCTGAACTGACAACGTATGGTTAGATTTTTTAGTTGATAAACAACAGAAGGATGATTGGCAAAATACAGCAAGAATGTTAGAGGAACATGAGAACATAAGAAAATAAGGAGACTCCTAAAGGCCAACGTTGTGAAAATTTCGTTAGTATGAGCAAACAGAACATAGACTTTACACTCTTTCAGCATGTATTGGTCCCTACAACGAAAAAAAGAAATTGTGAATTCGTCCTACTGAATAACAGAGTGAGAAAACCAGATTATATAGCACTGTCTGTAAAATCATTAGAAGTAATGCATCGGTTTTCTTCAAAGAGGAAGATATGCAGTGATTATTTTCTTGTATTTTCAACTTGCATGTCAGAAACACTAGGAACGTGAATTCAGAAGTTATTCAAAGAGAGAAAGAAGCGTACAGTATGGTAACATAAAAATATTCTGCATGAGGGGACACATTAAAGCTGAGATTATTTGGGTTCCGTTAAAAAGGAAAAGAAAACTAGACAGGATGTGTAATGCAGGAACCTGGTAACGCGCACACAGAGTGGCAATCCGAGGAACAATGAAAACAAGACGAAGAAATGAGATGAGAAAATTCGTTAGAGTGAAGTGGAGTCAGCAAGCAGAACACTGAGATGGAAATAGAAAGTCCCAAGAGCCCTTTGTCCTGCAGTGGAAACAGTGGCTGCTGCTGGTGGTGGTGATGAATGTGTGTGTGTGTGTGTGTGTGTGTGTGTGTGTGTGTGTGTGTGTGTGTGTGTGTGTGTGTGTTGCGCAGGTACGTAAACAAATCCTAGTGCATGAAAGCGCAGCGCACTGGCTCTCCACACCCTTTCCCCTCCAGGACGTCACCACGCGTGCTGAATCGCGACATTTTACAGGCTTCTCACGTTGGCGGCCTATTGCATACAATCGCGTTCAGAAGTCCTTTCCACTGTGTTATTTTGTTCTCCCTCAGTCTTAAGTCCTCTGATCTGCTATCTCTCCTTACAGAACCTGAGAAATGACTGAATATTACCAGTTCAGTTCAGTTCATTTCAGTTCGCTAAATATAGTGGATGTCAGTGCTGTAAGTTACTTCATTTGTGACCACGACGATGTAACTGTCACTAATAACACTCTGAATTACAGTTTGCCAGATCTTAGAACTTATGTTAGCGAACGTGGTATTATTATTTGCACACTGGCACCGCGTTTGTCACTAGACCGCCTCCTCCACGACCCCAGTTTTGTCCGTAGCAACCTGACTTAAATCTTCCTTTAGGCTTCCTAAGGCTTCCGTGGCTCTAGTGACTCTACTATTCCGGTACTTCTTGTGTGTGTGTGTATGTGTGTGTGTGTGTTATTCATGTTTCATATAACTAAGGCGTTTGGAAACTTTTTTTTTTATTGAATTTTGTGTACAACTTACAGATGCGGATAATATAGAGTATGTTTGATTTCTGATGCATTCATCGTGTAGCAATAATCAACATTTACATTTTAAGGTGCACGAGTGTCACAAGAAGGAAAATCCGACGTAACAATTGCAATAACAACAACGACAACAGCAACAGCACCAACAACAACAACAACAACAACAACAACAACAACAACAATATTTAGATAATAATAATAACACACACACACACACACACACACACACACACACACACACACACACACACATTATCTAGTTTCCTATTCTCCATTACGTTGATTAATACAGACATAAAACAAAAAAGAGAGAGAGAGAGAGAGAGAGAGAGAGAGAGAGAGAGAGAGAGAGAGAGAGAAAGAGAGAGAGAGAGAGAGAGAGAGAGAGAGAATTTGTGATCATTCCTTCAGCCTAAGAAAACAAATTGGCAAGAATAGCGAGTCTGATCAGCTGGTAAAAGAGGCTTTGTATGAATATCGTGGTGGCAGCGTGGCGGGCGGCGGGATCGGAAGAATGAGGTAACACTGCAGGGAAAGATAATGACAGGCCGATGATGAGGGGACTGGGAGTGGAGGGCAAACAAAAGAGAAATCTACGAACTTAGTGTCTGAGAGAGAGAGAGAGAGAGAGAGAGAGAGAGAGAGAGAGAGAGAGAGAGAGAGAGAGAGACGTTTGAAATGTATCATATCACATAAGAAATTTATTTATACCCAAATATCAATTTTCTAAGTATGCGAGAGTTCCTTTAATCACATAATCAAGGCGAATAGTCGAGCAACATTCATAGTTCGCTTCTATATTAGGTCTGCTGATCTGCTGAGAATCTACTAATTGCCAGGTTTTGTAACGAGATTGTCAGAGGACTTAGGATTGAGTGTAAATGCCAAACGCAATGGAAATGATTGCGGCAGGTTACCTATCTTCTAACCAAGACTGCATTTAAGTCCTTCACCAAAGTTTGAAATAATACAAAATATTCATCCTTCAGACAAATAACGCAACAGACAGCGCATCCCGGTGATTGGTTCCTGCCTCCACTGAATGGATGAATGAGGTTGAGTTGAAATTACGTTCCGAATAAATTGGCTGATTCAGAATCATCATACGCAGCGCAGTTTTTTTTTTTTTTTTTTTTTTTTTATTATTATTATCTCAATGCAAGGCAAAGGTTAAAACAGACTCCCGACGTTGTGTGAGGCATGCTTCTCGCCGGCGTTATTTGCAGTGAAGGTCATGATGATATGATGCTTCATAATTCAGACCTCATCGCTGTGGTAGGTCCCAGTGATCGGTGCAGCCTGGGTTTCTCGTTAAAAACAGTAATATTTTTTTTAATTGTGTAAGATGTATTGTTTTGCAGTAATGTGCCACATGACTGTACACATATACTTTACAAGCATATGTGTAGGCTATGCCACTCTTGACTATGCATTGCACTTTGGACAAACATGTGCTTCCAGTGCTAAAGATTATGAGCATATGAGTAAAAAATAATAGTGTGAGTAATGATTCCTAGAGAGAGAGAGAGAGAGAGAGAGAGAGAGAGAGAGAGAGAGAGAGAGAGAGAGAGGGGAGCTAAAGTTTACAAGAGACCATGACATTTTGAAACTGTCATTTACCGTCTTCAAGAAGCGTCTAATGATTCAGTTTCGCGTGTGAGCTTATATTCAAATCATGGGGGTCAGTTCGAGACAGGTGGTGGGAGATAATCAGCTAATCTCATTGGTTGCTGCACTGCTACACTTACGCTCTGTTTTGACTTGAAAATAATCGACTTCTTTGTTATTTGTAAGATTCTTGTATGGTAGTGTAGATGTCATAAAAATAACCTGGGACTGGAAAGGACTTGTTCTCCGTTCTCTTGTTCTTCTGATGCTGTCGTTCAGGTGCTGTGGTGTGAGGCGAGAGTTGCGGGTAACTAGTGGTGCAGTGGTTCTTGATGCGCCCTTTCCGTTGATAAGACAAAACGGAAATTAAAAAGTCTGCTTTGTTTGCATGACGGTGAAGCTCAGTTTTACTTTACTTACATATCTATTCAACTTGTATACATGTGTAATTCAAGAGACGTTCTTACCCTGCTTTCCTATTTAATATCACTGATACATCGCATTTTCTATTCCGTAATAACACATACCATAACATTTCGTTATTAATCTCAAGTTTTAGCCAGTCTCTTCATAAAACCGATCAAAGACGCAAGCTTGGTTGTTGTCGTTGCACCTTCTGTATAGTAACATGTCCTAATATTCCGGTGCAGTAATACCCACACGTCAGCCAGCCTCCCGTCACCCATTCATGAACGCAGATCCAATTAAATGTAACAGATCGAGAGTATTGCTAGCCTCCACTAACCCCCTTCCACCACTCTCCCTCACTGCTCAACCACACAAATCATATACAACGCTATATAATGTAATATGTAGTGTGTGTGTGTGTGTGTGTGTGTGTGTGTGTGTGTCTGTGTGTGTGTGTGTGTGTTTTCTTTTCTTTCTTTTTTTTTTTTTTTTGTGTGTGTGTGCGTGTGTGTGTGTGTGTTGTGCTTTGAGCCTACATCGCCTGAAGGCTTTGTTTCTGGAGGCTTAGATGGTCGGCTTTTAAATATTATTTCTTGGAAGTTCCCGTCCGTGATGTCACTGGTTGAATTATTAAAGTGACGCCTGTACACGTAGGTTCACGCCGCCACTCCAATACTCCCCTAAGCACTCACACTCAAGCGCAAGGGTGGTTTCAGCGTGTGGATCTTTGCCACTCGAGTATTGCAGAAAAGAGGGTTAGCTTCAAGCGGAATTAGAACATAGTATTGTTTAATTTCGTACTTTTTTGACAGCGCTCTCAGGGGACGCTTTAGGCTAAACTGGGATAAACATACAGATATAACACTACAGTTAGTCGGTGGCAGTCAAATTTATGTTTCTTATTAAGTGTTGTTTTTACCTTAGAATGCACCATCAACACCTACAGAAAATGTCATATCAGTCAAGGAATGGTGAAGTTAGATTGATCCATTCAGTACTTCAGAGCGCTTCCAACCTGCATCGAGTCATGTAATAGTTAGCCACAGTAATAATAACAATAATATAATTGTGCTGGATGACTAACTAGATGACTTACAATACCTTCATAACGAAAAATATACCACTGAACTTCATAAAATCTTCTATTGACAGAAAGAATCAAATTGTATCGATGCCGTGCTACTGAAAGAGTCAATGGAAACAGGAAATCTTATGGACGTAAAAACTAGTGATATGAACAAGCATTTTCCGCTTTTCTCACAGCATTGAATGGATTGTATTTATAGCTGTTGTTTCATGGTCTTTGTTTTCCGCTGCCCAGGATTGTACCAAGGATATGTAGCTATAAATATTCCTGTCTTCCCGGCAAGTGATCAGTACAGCTTTCCATTTGTCTTGTGGAGAAAATTCTGGTTAAGTGCCCATCATCCATGTTTGCCAAATTTCCCTATTTAGTTATCGTGAAATCATTTGTCGCTGTTTAGACATGACTCCTTGACCTTTTGCATTATCTGAAGGCAGTTAAATATCGCTTGTGATCCTTGATATTATGTAAGGTTAGAAGAAAGATGAATATTTGTACGAGATTTTGCAATGTTGTAAGAGTATTCACTTTCTTTTTAATTACAAGAAAATTAGCTACTTTGAAAACTGTGCTGGAATATCGCTTATGGAATTTATTTATTTTTTAATCATGCAAATATTGAAAGTAAAATGATTGCTTGTACAAGGTTTAAACAGTTTCGTATTTACTTTCCTTATGATAACAAGAAAAAAATTGCTAGAAATGAAAAATGATGCTATGAGAGATCTCTTTTATACACGGCCCCGATTCACCACTTCACACAGACACGTAAGTAATAGTTTCAGTTCATAAATATACACTTGCCCTTATAGTTGCGGTCACGGGGACTCAAGGTTGCATCGGTGTACTTTGTCAACGTAATCTTCCGAGACTGTGTGTGAAGTATACATTAGAAATACAACACAGAAAGTATTTATTATTTTCTTGTCTGAAACTCAAATTCGACTGCATTTAGCGGTATTCGCCGTTATTGCCTGTATATATTAGTTGTTAATAGTGATAAGTAGATTGTCAGAGTACTATGATCAAATCTTCAGCCCCCGTGACCGCAACTATAGTCTCGGTTACATTTGACAGATATCAGTGAAGCAAAGACGCCACAGGTAAATTCATGTCAAACAATTCTTTTCTCTAAGGCTAAATGAACTGCTAATGTTGCTTTACGAGTATTTCGTTAACGTCCACCAATTAGTTACATTTCTTTGGTAACATGAGTATTAATAATCGTCATGAATTCAAAAATCCAAAGATGGAGAGAGAGGGAGACAGGAAGGTTTCTCAGTGAAGTGTGCGCAAGATCAGTTTTCAAAAGTGTTGGGGAAAATATACGAAGGTAATTCTTAGAGGGAGGATATGAGTTAGTTCAAGTATTATTCATTCTTTATGGCAAAATGTTCACCATATTTTATAATAATTGACTATTCACTTATTGGGAGTCCTCATACGTAAATCATATGACGTCAAACAGTATAATATGATATCTCCTATTCCACTATTCCACGTTTCAAAATCACTTCGTTATGTTAGAAATTTGTGAGATCTGTACATGTCATTTTAACTGTGTGGTCTGTTCTCAGATATTAGATTCCGGTCACCAGTTATCCAGGGTGGAGAAAATGGTATAGCTTGGAAATAAAAGAAAAAAAAGAAAAAAGTAAAACCATAGGACTCGTGTAGCTTCACTTTTCTGATTAGAGAAATTACGATCAATTACACCGAGAGAGAGAGAGAGAGAGAGAGAGAGAGAGAGAGAGAGAGAGAGAGAGAGAGAGAGAGAGAGAGAGAGAGAGAGAGAGGCGGAGACTGGGAAACAGACAAACACAGACACATAGACCAAAATCAATTAGACAGATACACTCGTACAAACCGGGACAAACTAGACGAACAAACAAACAAACAAAGACACAGACATGCAGACAGACAGACAGACAGTAATAAACAAGGTAGCACTATTGACATTACCTCAATAATAAGCCAGCCTTGACTAACGGTATTAGGGAGACCGCACTGCTAAAGAACACACGAGGGAAAAAATGAAGTAAGAGTAGCCGTGTAGAGCAGAGTCGCGTACAGTCGACGGATCACTGAGGTCTGGCTGCTTCAACCTATCGCTTTAACGGTTTTGCCTTGATGCGTTGTGTTCTTTGGTTGTGTGTCTGATGGTAGCCAGTGGCTCTCATTCACTCCATGTATACACACACACACACACACACACACACACACACGCATTCACACACTTTCATTCTCCGCATTCTTTTTTTTTTTTTTTTTACTATTTTTATGTTCACTGTTTTTTTTTTTTTTTCTCTCCAGCTTAGCAATGCTATATCAAAGAATACCTGTATATATTATTTTCATGGCACTACTCTCTGCCCCGCCCGACCCACTCCACACACTCTCTCTCTCTCTCTCTCTCTCTCTCTCTCTCTCTCTCTCTCTCTCTCTCTCTCTCTCTCTCTCTCTCTCTCTCATCCTGCCTTTTTCCCCTACACTAAATCTTACTCCATTTTTTTTTTTTTTCCATCTTCTGACGACTTCATGTTTACTTCAGTCCCTTAGATAGTTTTGTGAGCCATAAAAATTGAAATCAACCTGTTCTCGTTTCTTCTATGTTCAGCATGTTTTTTTTTTTCTTTTAGTGTTTTGAATGTCTGCGAAGAACAACCATAAAAATGAAAAGTTAGCGATCTATGTGATTGTAAGTTTCTGGTGTGTGACATCGTTGCTGTGGCGCAGAACACCAGGTGGTCTTTGCAATCACTTTCTCTAAAGTTACAGTGCAGTAAAATTCCAATGGAAAGAGTTGAGGAAGTATCCCGTCTTATAATTCAGTCACAAAACCTGTATAAAATTCTAGCAAACTGCCTATAGCCCCAAAATAACTTGGGCCTTTAAGCCTTCTGTAATCCTTCCAAGAGCTCACATTTTTCCCGAGACTCCCACCAGGGGAGGAAATTATATCATCATCCTTGGAACAGCTTTACTTGAAAATATCCGCAAAAGAATTTTCATGGAGTCTTTTTTTTTTCCATTTTCTTCCTCACTCCCTCTCTCTCACTCTCTCTCTCTTTCATGATCGAAGGCGAGACAATATGAAACTTTCCTTAAAGTATGACTTGTTGGCATTACAAATATCCCTATCACTTTGTGGCATTACAGCAAAGATAAACTTTAAGGCAATTATAATTGCATACTCGTGAGGCTGCTTAGAAAAATGCTGTAAAAATTAATAGAACATATCAAGTTTTTTCTTTTAATGTACAAAACTCAGTATAATCACATTAGCCTCCTTTTAGTGAACAATATTCAATCTCGGATTCCTTTTAACATATAGCATGCAAAATTCATTACCTTCCTTTTAGTGTACATCGTTCAAAATTATTACAAAAGGCTCCATTTATTGTATAACATTGAAAATAACATCTGGCTTCTTTGAACCATGAATAACTATTATAATTGTTTTATTCTAAGCCCGATGTTTTATGCACTTACATAAAAAAAAAAAAAACATTAATTAAGTTTATAATAATTTAAATACATCTGCACATCTGCGTCACACAAGAAGCGGCGCACTGTAATGGACGGAAACCTGTGAGGCAGCGGTGTGGCTTGTGAGTACAGTGGTAGAGAGGCGGATATTGCTAACAGAATGCCTCCCCTTCTCCCGCGATCTTGTTACTTTCTTCTTTCTCTCACCCCTATTCTGTCCACCTCTCTAATGCAAGAGTTAACCAATATTCTCATTCATCCCTTTCTCTGGTAAACTCTGGAACTCCCTGTCTGTTTTTGTATTTCCACCTTCCCATGACTTGAATTCCTTTAAGAGAGAGAGAGGTTTCAAGACACTTATCCTTCAATTTCTGACTACCGCTTTGGAACCTTTTCGAGGACCGGCAGCTCAGTGGGCCTTTTTTGTTTGTTTGTTTTTTATTATT
>NC_087167.1:1320000-1357500 GCF_035594125.1 Scylla paramamosain | reverse complement strand
AACTTCTGACCACATTCAAGGGACCATCTAGCGCAGTGTTTTCAGCGGCACACAGCTTTGTCCTGATCCCCTTTAAATCAGCCGAATCAAAAGTACATCCCAACTCCCTGCTACCCATCCTCCTTACTACCGGTATTTCCGGCAATTCATTCAGGTTCTTGGCAGTGTTCCCTGTTTTCATCGCATCGATTACGTGCATTTTTGTCAATTCAGTAGTCACTAAAAAAATCGCAGAAAATCTTGACTTGACTCGACATTGTATTACGTCAGGATCCTGCTGAACTGGGAGTCGTCAGCGAGACGTGTGCCTCTCAGCTGATTCCCTCTTCAGCGGCAGTAGCCACCACGACGTTGCACTAAAATTCCACTAACATCCATTTCAAGCTGCATATATGCCTGTGATGTACTCACCCTCCAATAGCCGGGCGCAGGTTTGAGCGATGGATGTATAATGGGTGCGTGTAGTGTGCCACGTGCAGTTCAGGTGGGAGATGGTCGTGCTGGGACGCAGTGTCGGTGTACGCCTCCACTCCACACGCTCTCAACTGCCGTGCCAGGAAAGTTCAATAGCGACGGTGGCGGTGCCACACAGCACCTCCTGCAACCACGTATTGATTGAAGCCTTCCCGCACGGCTCGGACGCGCTGCTCTGACTTGGTCCACCCTCCCCGCCTACAGCTGCTTCACCTGACCCTACTGACGCCTCCCCTACCTGGACACACCCACCAGCCGCCCCACTCACCCGCCTGCTCCGCCCTGCCCCGCCTCGCTCTGCCCTACCATGCCCTGCCTCACCTCAAATCCCTGGTGTCCGCTGCGAGGCTGCTCTGCATCACCACCTCGAAGATAAATGAATGCAATAACATCAACGATGAAGATTATGATAACAAATAATAATAATATTAACTATGTATTAACCATTTTAATTATAATTATTCTTTATTACTTTTGTTGTTGTTGTTGTTGTTGTTGTTGTTGTTGTTCATATTGTTATTTTTATTGCCGTCATCGTCGCTGTCATCGCCATTATCACTATCATTAACACTTAGTATTCATAAGGTTTATTTTGTGATATTACAGTTCTGTACAATAATAACCATAATTTCATCCCTATTTATTATCTTTTTTTTTTTTTTTTCATCATTAGTACCATATGCTTCACTATATGCTAATATGATTCAATCTTAACTTCCTGTGGTGTTGGAAGTCGTGACGGCCTGGCCACTCACTTCGCGGCCCGGGTGTAAAAAAAACTGCCATTGTATGTCCGATGCATCGTGAAGGGGTGCTAAGGTGGACCGAGCGAGGGGGCTGGGAATTCCCATCCCCTGCATCCTTATTTCTGCAATGAGACTCTCCTTTAAGAGGAATCTCAGCTTGCGGTATAAATATTTTTAGAATATTTATTTCATTAACAGTTTTATCATATATTATTAGTATTGTGGTTCCTTTTATTGTTGCTGTTATTATCATGACTATTGTAATTATTACTGTTGCAACAACAACAACAACAACAGTGTCTACTACTACTCCTACTCCTATTCCTCCTCCTCCTCCTCCTACTACTACTACTACTACTACTACTGGCAAGAAAAAAAAAAAACTAAAATGAATAAAAAACGAAAGCAATCGTTTTTAAGTCTTTCATTTTTACGTGTTTGAAGCGTCAACATACTTTTGTGTTCAGCATCTCCATTCTCTGAGCTTGATCATTATTCTGCCGCTAATCGTGATATATATATATATATATATATATATATATATATATATATATATATATATATATATATATATATATATATATATATATATATATATATATATATATATATATATATATATATATTTAAAACCACCAAAAGAATATGAGATCGCAGGAGGAAACTACAAGAAACCAGCAGACCTAACACATGAAAGTTCCTGGAGAGGTGACAGTCCCTGTATAGAGCTTGTCAACGATATAAAATTTTGTTTATCCATAATACGCACCGGTGTTTTTTTTTTTTTTTTTCAGATCTGTAGAAGAGAATGCTACAATAATTAGGACCAGAATTTTATTTTCTTTATTTCTCTCTTTCTTTACTAGTTCTACTTTGACACCATATATCTTTACCACCTTTGAATAGCAAGGCGCGATATATTTAAAATAGTAATATATTCATGAAGTTCCTAGCGGATTCCCATGGCTGAATTGACATAGAGAGGGCTTTGGTGACGTTTTCTGCTTGCGAAGATAGTAGGAAAACTGAATTCAATGATAAACTCAAGTAATTATGTCGCTGTTTGGCTTCGCGTTTTCCTGAGGTCTGCGCACTTGTTTTGTAACTTCTCTAGACTACTTTTAACACGCCCGAGTAGATTTTCAATCATGCTTTCGTGATCTTAGTGTTAATCTAACAAGGATTCTGCATCTTCTAGAAAAGCAGCCAAGAGAACCTGACTAGTAATTTCTATAGCCTTTAAAAATAGTCCCTATAAAAGAACCAAGTGCTTCAGAATACGGGTCTCTGGTGAAATTTGCCAAATACCTACATGTAAAGATGAAGTATAAATTTTAGGCATCCGTACATACATACATTCATACGAGAACTTCTACATAAATCATGTTATAGCAAAAAGTAAAAAATAATTTCAAGTAGAATACATAGAAATACATAAGAAAATGTAGTGGGAGACTTGTTATCTGCAACGCGAGTATCCACTCAACTGATACTCTAAACAGAGTTTAGAACTGGGTGGAAAAGTGACAGAACAGGATACAAAATGGATGTTCAGACTGTGAACAGTGAACGTTAAGTGTTCAAAGAATTTTCATCACAGGAGGAGGAGGAGGAGGCAGTAGGCACTTGCCGAAATGATAATTACTCCCAGTGAGGTCTAAAGCACTGAATCAGGGGGTGCTGTGAACTTATCATTAAACCCAGCAGTGACCTTACTGAACGTTTCTCTTTGTGTCTCACAATATAAGGGGGCAGTCACATCCTGCCCTTTAAAGACAACTCTTTTCCTCCGCACAAAACTACCAGCACCTAATTACACACACACAGCCATGCGTTATATCCTCTGAACTACACCTGTCTGAAGTGTGATCCAACCCATTACTTTGAAAAAAAAAAAAAAACCTCCTTGGTGGAGTTGAGGCGTTGTTCCCTAGGCCAAGTTAGGGTGATATATATATATATATATATATATATATATATATATATATATATATATATATATATATATATATATATATATATATATATATATATATATATATATATATATATATATATATATATATATATGAAAGTGGCCTTAGGGGTTAGGATGATAACCAGTATGATTAGTAATCAAAATAGTACTAGAGCTAGCAGTTTAATAAAGTTATATATATATATATATATATATATATATATATATATATATATATATATATATTCCTTTCTTGTAACAAGAAACTTGAAATTCATTAAGGCATGCATCCCAATTATCATAATATGCTTTTGGTTGCTCTTTTTTTTTTGAAAGAACAAAGTCAACAGAGAGAGAGAGAGAGAGAGAGAGAGAGAGAGAGAGAGAGAGAGAGAGAGAGAGAGAGAGTTATCTTTTTTACAATGTAAGGCGCTCGAGCGCTTCTGCGATGTGCATGCAACCACCATCTCGGAATGACTGGGAGGGCAGCATGCATAATACAGTAAGTTTATTGGATGATTTACCTGGCCGTGTGTGACCATCGGTGTGTGTGCGCCGAATGACCTGATTTGCATGATGGGGCGTGAGGCCGCATTCTAACATTTGGCAATTACTGGAATCTCGTTAGTGCTAATATAATCATAGCTTTCTTCCGCGATATGCACATGATACTTGGTATTTTTCAATGGCAAAACACAATCATCACTCCTTAAAGTGAATGAAAGCGATGCATTTTATATCAGTCCCCGAAGGCTTGGAGATGAGAATGAAATAGGTAATATTTAGTAACACTGAAGAAAGTGATTATTTATAAAATGTTGCGATGTGGATGATGGTGTAGGTATGGATTTGGTAGCCGATTGTTGAGGTAACAGCAGCGACGATACCACCACCACCATCACCACCAGCGCTACCAATACCACCGCTAACATCAACAACAACGATGACGACTTGTGTCTGTACCACATAAAGGCTTTGTTTTCCAATGTTCAGACGGTCGATCACTTTATATCACACAAAACCAAAGTTAGTCGTGCTGACTAGCTTTTCTTAGTAAAATCCATGGGGTCTAGAACGAGTGGCAGCATTAGTCACAGTGACTAACATAATGTTAGTCAATTTGTGACTAACTGAGCACTCAACCTGAGTATGGTCTTACTCAAATATATCTGACTAATGCCTTCGTACTGTTCACTGCTTCTACTAACCACATTAGTAAAGTGGATCATAGGTTAGTCAATTAAATGACTAATTAGTTAGTCTTTCTTAGGCAGATGATGAATCATTAGTACCTTTAATACTAGCAGCTAGCTACTGCTGTCTCAAGGTTAGGGAAAGAATAGGTAATAAATTCAATATATTCATATACAATTAAATGTTCCCTCCATTTCATTGCATTAAAAAAAATAAATAAAAAAATAAACACTATAATTTTTATCATCTATGCTTTTCACTTGAACATTTAACAGAAAGCTCCCCTCAAAACTGTAATGGTATATAAAACAGATGTAAAAAATAAACTCCATTAGTAACACTTCATCCTAGCATGAGAAAAAAAAAAAAGCAACACAAAAACAACCTGTTTTGACAAGCCATTAAGTAAATAATATACATTTGTGAGTATTAATCACTAAAACTTGCAATGTGGAAAAGAAAGTAAACATCTCTTAAGATATGAATATTAAACCTTCCTCCCATTCATAAACTAAAGGAAAAAATATGTAAGTAAAGTTAACATAAATTAAATGTAAGGAGTTACAGACCCTGTAAAGAATAATTAATTAGTTCAGTGCTAATCACTATATCACAGTACTTTTAAGAAACTTAGGGAAACAACCAGTGCAAAAATAGACATTTAACCTTATTTGTACAAGCTTTTAACCCAGATCATATCCATATGTCACCATTAATCCTTTAAAGCCACACAAAAAAAAGAAAATGAGTATTTCTATGGGATATACTAACTAAACAAATCTACAGAAATGCTCAGAACAGTAATAAAGAAGCTTCACGTATCACTTGCAATAACATAGAGAAATAAAAAAAAAAAAAAAAAAAAAGGTAAAAAATGCATAAAAAAAAATATATATATATATATATATATATATATATATATATATATATATATATATATATATATATATATATATATATATATATATATATATATATATATACATCATATGGTACATGAAGAATACTTCCCAATTTGGAGAGAGAGAGAGAGAGAGAGAGAGAGAGAGAGAGAGAGAGAGAGAGAGAGAGAGAGAGAGAGAGAGAGAGAGAGAGAGAGAGAGAGAGAGAGAGTGTCTACTCTCCATTCAATATATATATATATATATATATATATATATATATATATATATATATATATATATATATATATATATATATATATATATATATATATATATATATATATAACATAAGATAACAATTCAGTAAGATTTCATGAATACTGGGTTGGGGGAAGGGGAAGTACAAGTATTTCCTTTTCCTTTTAGAAAACTTATTAACATAATGTTATGTATTTATTTCACTGATTAATCTTTAACTAGTAATTGACTAGTGTGTGTGTGTGTGTGTGTGTGTGTGTGTGTGTGTGTGTGTGTGTGTGTGTGTGTGTGTGTGTGTGTGTGTGTGTGTGTGTGTGTGTGACAGAGAGAGAGAGAGAGAGAGAGAGAGAGAGAGAGAGAGAGAGAGAGAGAGAGAGAGAGAGAGAGAGAGAGAGAGAGAGAGAGAGAGAGGCATTATGTGTGGAGTTGAATATATTTGGAAGCAGATTTATGCATTTTTGTAGCTCAATTCTGTCTTTACTTCATTGAGTTTTACAAGTAGAGATCTTGTTTTTGAAGTGTTACCTTTGTCATACTTGATACCTAAGAGATGGGATGTTGTGAAACGGAGGAAATGTTCACAATTTTTTGGGTGTTCAATATTAAACACAAAGCCCTGCTACCAATGAGACTACAGCCATAGAAATACATGTTGGTTCAGCTACAGGTGCACCATCAAATACACACTAGACTGCCCTGTTCTTAGTTCTTCTTCTGGTACCTTAAGGAAGAAATAATAGTGTAAACATTAATAACATTTTGACATTAAAATAAAATATCTCTCCTTTGTGGATACTTGCTGCGCCCTCCCGCAGCGAAGCATCGTTAGAGCTGTTTTTTATTTTTTTTTTTTTTTTTGGCAGGGTACCAATATATGTAGATGTATATCTTAAGGTGATAATATATTCAGAAATTTTGATATATACACACCACTCTAAAATCAAAGGTACTGAAATTTAACCTTAGTAAAAATGGAGTCTTTCCTTTCTCCAAGCAGGTGAAAGTAACCCCAATATAACTAAGCAGGCATCTGGTGCAAATAAATAAATATATAAATAAAAATGATAATAAGTAAATCAAATAAACAAAAAAAATTAACTGTGTAAGGAAAAAGTGAAGATATGGTCACATCCAATAGGACAGTCCACTAATTTGAGTACCAATCTTTTAAAAGTCTCCTGTAATTATTGATTTATCACATAAGAATTAACAAAAATAAAGCTCCTCGATGGTTCTACTAATTATATGAATGACAAGCATTTTGATTGAATGCTCAGAACGACCAGTATACTAATGATTTTTGTCCTTTGTGTCACAGCAACAAATCTTTTGTACGAGTATGCGGTTATGTTTTTTACTTGAGACACTATTTGGGTAATATCATAATGCAATAATGCTTTGTCTAGCAAGTCCTCATAAGAATATGATGAGTACTGATCGAAAAAAAAAAAAAAAAAGAAAGAAAGAAAACCCCAGCCGAACCTACATGCCCCGACATAACGCACTGATGTTCTGAACTCCCGATTCTTCTCATCATATCCACCAAAACAGTGTGAGAAGTCCTGAACTTCATCACAACCATGGAAGAAACCTTTATCAGACTGTTTGCACTTGCGCTATTGCCGGCAAAGGTGACTCCAAGAATTCTATCTCCACACAAATTAGTGACCTGTCTTATTGGACTGCAAGGGAAGAGGATGCAGCTAACATTTCTAAAAAGATTGATAGTATTTACCTTTTAAATTTCAAACTGGACAGCCTATTGGGTTTATTTACACTAGAAATAATGTCTTTCCTTACGAGAGAGAGAGAGAGAGAGAGAGAGAGAGAGAGAGAGAGAGAGAGAGAGAGAGATGCTTTACACCTATTAAAATCTTTAACATCACTTATGCTGCAAACAATTATTTAGCCATAGCACTCAGCCAAAAATTTGATAGAAGAGCAGGAATTTAACAATTAAATTAGTACCTTTATAGAAATTGGTGCAAGCATTACAGTTAGATAGGTCATGCTGAATACAATGTTTGGTTTTTGCATGCAGCATAATTTCATGAATACTAGGCTTATAAAAGTGAAAGATGCATTGCTAATGATGAAAAGATACATATATTAAATTGCTACCAGCTACTGAATACTGAAATGAACAAGTTGAACTAGACATTACTCACATTGACTTTCATCGTGGTCATAGAGTTCAAGTAAGGTTTCCATATACAGAGGAACTGCTTTTCTTTTTTTGAGAATGGCAATTATTGGGAGCCTATATTTCTCCAGCCCTTTCAAAACTGCTACTCTTGGGTCTGGTTCATCCGCTTGTGGTTCTAATCTCAGGAACTCCTTGATTATCTGTATAGATATAAGCATCAAATAATTATAAGTGAAGGTTACAGAGATGAGCATCTGCAATAACTGTACTTAGTTATGAGTGCTTATCTCCCGTCACTGAGGCCTTTGAGCCTGAGAGGAAGAATGGAAGTACCGGTAGTTAAATATCAATTACCTACTATAAAATATAAATAGCTATATACATTATAGCCCTACAAATAAAGTTGACAATTAGTAACAATATGTAGCAAAATCCATAAAGTGTACATATATGCACACTTACGCCATCAAAAGTCTGAATCCACGGGTACAAGTTCAGGATTTCTGCTACAAGAATGTTCCCATTGATTATTTTTTTGCGTCTCTCAGAGAGTCAACTGCATGAGGCGTTCAGCCTGAGGAAAATCATTAAAGTAAAATTACGAATACGGCACTGATGTGTGTGAAGCGACCTTACCCCGTATCCCTCTGGAGGCATATTCCCGAAGTCTGGTAATGTTTCGGCCCATTTACTCTTGTAGCGGTTAGGTTAGATTAGATTAAGTTACGTATAGGTAATTTTGTGCGAGAATCTCAATGAGACTATTTTAGAGAGAATCCTACAGTTAGTTTTGGAGCTACAGCCTAGTGTTCATACAGGCTGGCGGATGACTCCTTCCAGACTTCAGGAATATGCATTCTGGCCCTTCACAAGAACTGACATCAGATCCCGGTATGAACACAGGCATCCCATGTTCTTTTGTCCCTCTTCTCATTGCCTTCCCATTACATATATATATATATATATATATATATATATATATATATATATATATATATATATATATATATATATATATATATATATATATATATATATATATATATATAACACTCAACATCCCTACATGCAACAAAACTTACCAAACCACACTCAAAATACACTCAAAACATCCAAAACACAACCAAAACACATCACAACACCCCAAAATACCCACTACACTCACCTAAACACAACCAAATATTGAATATTCACTCAAAACACCCCGTAACATCTAAAAACATCCAAATAACCCACCCCAACCACGCTAAATTTATCCAAAACACACTCAAAGCACCCTAATATACCTAAAACTCATCCAAACACACTCAAAAGATTTAAAACACCCAAAATACACAACACCCCAAAACTCATCAAACACACCCAAAACACATGAAAACATCCAAAACACACTTAAAGCAACATTCAACACCACAAACACGCCACAAACACACCCTTAAAGACCCAAAACTACTTGCACACAATCAAATACACCTCAAAAGGCCTGACACACACACCCAAACTCACCGAAACACTTAAAACAGAAAATAAACCCAAAACAAACTCACTACACCTCAATATACCCCTAAACACACCCATAACACACAAAAACATCCCACAATATACTCAAAACACCCCACACGACTCAAACCACTTACAATATAACTAAAAACATCCTAAACCACATTTAAAACACCCAAAATTCATCCAAAACACAATGATAACAGCAAATATACACCCAAAACACACCTAAACACCACCAAAACACACTCTAAACACCCCATAACATTCCTACATACATCCTAAACACGTAAAACACCTAAAACACACCAAATATTACAGAGAACTGCAGCGCAGCAAGGGAAACTAAGCTAAATATTGTTTACCTGTTTTGCCTCCTCCTCCATTTCTTTTTATTTCTTCCTTCTCTTTCATTTCTCTTATTTTCTTCCTTCTACTACAACTATCTACACGCCTGACTTTAGAAACAGCTGGAAACACTTGGAAAACACTGGAAATTACGGTAAATATTGAGGAGACACTGGAGCAGACCGAGTCCCGAATCCTTGATGACGTCACAGGCGAGGTGCCGGCGCCCCGCTGCCATACGTACGTAATGTATTTCATTTTGAAATTGACCCATAGAAAAAATGAAGCTAGGCTCGAATGCATTATATATTCTGACTTGACAATTACTTAAATTAATATTCACAATATCAAAACACCTCCAGTCTCAGTAGTTATAAAGAAATATTATGTGAAATATGGAAAAAGTGTTGGAAATTTTGACACCAATAAAAACACTGAAAAGTCCACCTATTCCACTTTACACTGGTAAAAGAACATTTTAAAAAATCTGAACTATTTTTTAAAATAATGCACACTTAGTTACAAGCTACAATAAAAAAATAAAGAAGCTAAAAAATGACAAAATCACCACTTTCAACAGGACAATAAGCCTATTCAAATTCCACATACTTAACTCAACAGGAACGCAACATACTTTAAAAATCATAAACGATTTTTTGAAGCAATAAAATCTTCATTAAAGCCTCAAATAAAAAAGCAAAAAACCAGGCTGGGTAAATTTCACCGTACGAACTGCCCCTTATTTACATAAAAAACAACACCAAATTCAGCACATTTACTTAACTGAAGCAAGAAAAACACTTCAAAAGCAACGAAATATTTTTAGAAACCATAAAATCTTACTATACAAGCCAAATAAATTAATTCAGAAAAATTTAAAAAAATATTGGAACCAACAAGCCGGAACAGGTGCCAGTTCATCATGGCGGCCCTCGGGGGCGACCTCAGTGGGGGAGCCGGCGGCCATGTTGCCTTATTTATTCCTATATAACACCAAAACCAGGCAATGACGGATATATCTGACCAGCGGATATGAAGGCTAGACATGTGGATCCATCTTGTGATATGTTAGGCTTACAATAAGTGAGAGATGAGGCAAATAATGGCTAATAACACAGCTGACAGCTTGTTTACATATTGGCGAACATTAAATATTTGAATAAATTTTCAACTCCTTCCAGACTCAGACGTAAACAAAACCTAAATATAAATAATTAACCCCTAAAAAAATAAAATAACGAATAATGAATCCTAAATAAACGAATACAAGACACTACAGGGAGGATTAGGGTGTTGTGAAGGCAGTAAGGCTGACTGAGGAGAGACTGGCCCCGCTGGACTCACCTTACGTACTCGTGCCTCTCTGGTGATGCTTGACGGTGCTTGGTGCAGGAAGAAGGTGTCGGGAAGACGGAAACACTGGTTAATAGAGCGTGTAGGGCAAGATTGACCAGCGCTGACCAAAACACTGCAGCCAGCCAGCCGCTCGCCGTGGTAACTCCCCAGCGCCACCTGTCACTGATCCAACACCCACCCACCCACACACACACACACACACACACACAAAAGTTGACATGCTATCAAATAATATGTCAAATAATATAAATATCCTCACTTCCTGACTCTCCTTTCCCCACTCCAGCCCCGATAAGTGATTATGAACGCAATCTTCACTCAGTGCGGCACCGTGTCACCGCAGCAAACACGAACCAGGACAGAATAGGCTCAACTGAAATGCTCCTACTCTCTCTCTCTCTCTCTCTCTCCTCACGACTGTTTTTCAAAGCTATAAAGATGATTATCAGGGTTTTCAATGGTGTTTCTCCTGTTATTAATGTAGAAATGTTGTTAATCTGTCACTAAAACCGTAAAAATACCCTTGAAGACCTGTGCAACTACTGACAGAGAGAGAGAGAGAGAGATAACTAGCAATAACACTCACACACACATACACACACCAGTGCATTTATAAACCTTCAAATTTCCCGCACTTTTTCAATGCCTAGGAAGGAGGGAGCGCGAGAGGTAAGACGAGATATCCTACAAAGCGTAACATTTTCCCAAATATTACAGGACGGAGGGCAGATTTTCCTTTATGTTTTACTGACGTTCTACAAAAAAAAAAAATAAGTAACTAAATTACCATCGAACAAAGAAACAAGGGACAAAACATAAATAAACAATAGAAAAAATATTAAAACAGAAGAAAAACAACCACCAAAGAAATAAACTAACAGGAATGTCACGTACAGATGTGTGTGTGTGTAGGATTTCTTTTAGGCTCAAATAATTGGCTCTGGTGCTGGCGGCATGATTACTTACTAGCGATTTTACGTGATACATATTTTGTTAAAGGGTACAAAGGAGTCTATAATAAGTATATATATATATATATATATATATATATATATATATATATATATATATATATATATATATATATATATATATATATATATATGTATGTATGTATGTATAAACTGCAACAAGTATTGTGAAATATTACTTCAAACATGATTACATGTAGAAGAGACACTGGCCAAGGGCAACAAAAATTTAAAAAAATAAAAAATACCACATTTGTGGTCCCCTCCATAGATGGGGACTCCGAGGCTGGTGTAGGAGTCGCCATGATAATTTTGAATTTTGAGTGAAGGGTGTGTGTGTGTGTGTGTGTGTGTGTGTGTGTAGTGTCCGGAATTTTGATAGTTCATATATGGCAACCCTAATTTACGTAATACTAATTCAAACTGGTCCTGGCTGGGTTTACACTATGCAATGTCTCATCCCTTGTGTGGCACAATGTGAAGTCATTAAAAAGCTTGTGTGACTATTATTATTATTGTGTGATTATTATTTTGCATTAAAAACAATAACTCTCAGAGAGAAACATATGCGTACAACAGAAGTTCCCAAACTAAAGCTCATGACCCCCAGAGGTGTCATCAGCCTTTTTCTCTAAGTCATGAAGAGTTCACCTCCATGTACTATATACATATTGTTTTTTTTTTTTTTTTTTATTATTATTATTATTTTTTTTTTTTTTTATGGATTTCTCTGCTGTGATTAATCATTTAAATGTATCTGCAACATTGAAAGTTAGTGTGTTTAGAAAGCTTACCAACGTGTGGGACATGGCGGGTGTGGTGTTACTGAAAGGGGTTACATGCTGGAGAAATCTGGTAAACACTGATGTACAAATAACTGCGTATTTCAAGTTACATAAGTGTACCATAATATTTTTAAAAACTTTCCTCAGTTTTCTCCTAAGATCGTAAACATGCAGGCAGGAAATACACTCTCTCTTTCACTCTCTTGAAAGATTTCGTTCTAGAGAAATAAAAACACATACACACACACAAACACAAACACATACTTACACATATGTACAGTAATTTCTTAGGAAAAATGGATAACCATATTTAAAGGGCAGCCTGACTGAAACCAAAAGCCAACAATGCTGTGGAACAGGCATGCAAATGTCTAGCGCCCTATTTCGACTATTTACTGTTTATATAGCTTTTTTTTTTTTTTTTCAATATATACAAGTATCATTTTTTCTTCTCTTTAGGGATTAAGGAAGCCAATGGGTAGCGTTGGAAGGCGGTGCTCATGTTGCTAACGGGGCACGAAGGAGAACCGAAGAGGCCGTGAAGGGTAGAGCACCAGACCGGTTAGCTGTTCTATGTCCTCGTAGTGGTATTCAACGGTGAAGCGTTGTGCCATCTGTAATGAGAGGCCCAGCTGTGGTAAATGGCTGAAGGAGAAATTAAGAGGACCCTAGCAAAGATGGATAGCATGTACTAACTTCAGATATTTCATGATAGGTTGCAGGTCTGTCTAGGAATTAGAAACATGATGAAATAAGTAGTAAATAATATTGAGCAGCTGCTTAAATACGTGTCACAAAATGCTACTTTGGCATTAGCAGACAACCCACTTATGAAGTAAGATCAGTTATAAGAAAGTCTGCTATGAGCGTTAAACTACAGAAATCTGGAAATAGATTTTGATAAGGCGCTGCAACATCGGAGTCATATGGCGCTGGCTAGGGTTATGAGACTGTTACTTATTCCACCTAGAGTCCTAGAGACTACTGATCGACGTGTGTTGCCACCAGAACCCTGCAGAAACATAAGTAGATCCAAGTTTGGAAAACATTACCGAAATTCATTAATATTTTGCATTCATATGCATCAAAGTGTTTCTCACCCTGGCAAGCAGTGTGTACATCTCCTGCTCAGCCACACGGCGTCCCACACACATCCTAGGGCCGGCACCGAAGGGGATGCTGGCGTAGGGGTGGATATTGCCCAGTGGACGAGCTCTGTTCCACCGCTCAGGCAGGAACTCATTAGCTCGAGGGTACATGGACTCATCCCAACCCATTAAGCAATTTAACACGAACACGCTGTACTGCGGGAGGGTGAAGAGGACACGTTGTTAGGAGACCAGGTGGAGTTATGGCAGTTCCAGAGGGGAGGTGCAAGTTGGAGAGAGAGAGAGAGAGAGAGAGAGAGAGAGAGAGAGAGAGAGAGAGAGAGAGAGAGAGAGAGAGAGAGAGAGAGAGAGAGATAACTGATAGCGCACACACACACACACACACACACACACACACACACACACACACACACACACACACACACACACACACACACACACACACACACACACACACACACACACACTTACCCCTGCAGGGATCCTATAGCCTTGCAACACCATGTCTTTGTTCAGGATCCTTGCTAACCCAAAGGTGAGGGGAAAGATTCTGGAAAGGAAGGAATCGCATTGGCAGGATGGTGCATGGTAGTCATGGTCAGTGGTTAAGTGTTTATAGCCTGTTGCACAAACCTCCTTAGTTTTTTGCATTTTCCCTCAATCTTCATTCCTCTGATCTGCCAAGAATCTGTCAACTCTCAGGTTTTGTAAGGAGATCGTCACCAGAGGAATTTGGAAAGACAAGACACAGTACATGGTGGTGAGTTCGTTATGTTAATCGACTTATGACCCCTTCTGCCCCAGCTAATACTCCCACGCCTGCATAGTTTAAACATTTGTCGCACACACCTTATAGCACATGTGTCAAAAATTCATGACGCGCTCACCCAAATAGATGCATTTGTAGATATAACTAAATAATAAGTCTTCCTTCTTGTTTGGGAATGTTTATTTTCTTGTTTCACCTGAACGTTCAAGAAAGAAGAAAAAAAGTTTCTTCATCTTTCTCTCACCTGAACGTTTCCTTGATCACGGCTTTGGTGTAGGAGAGGTGCGCCATGTGTTTTGAGGTGAGGGGCCCCTGCAGGCCGGCTGTCACGTGGTCCACCTCCTCCTGCAGTTTCTTCTGTGCCTCAGGATTCCTCGCAAGAAGATACAGACAGAAGGCCATAGTGTGGGAAGTCTGGAGGCAGGGAGTACGCTGTGTCAGATGCGTGTCTGTACACACACACACACACACACATATGTATATTTCTCAGTGCTTTCTGACAACCACATTTGGTCATTTTTTCAATAATAGAAGAAAAATAAAAAGATGGTAAAAAGATCCAACAAAGAGAGAGAGAGAGAGAGAGAGAGAGAGAGAGAGAGAGAGAGAGAGAGAGAGAGAGAGAGAGAGAGAGAGAGAGAGAGAGAGAGAGTGCTTCATGACGATGGAAGTATATAGGGCTATTAGAATCAGTACAATTGAAAATTACTAAAAGGATATAGGGGATGAAGGGTATTCCTTATGAAACGAGATTCAAGCTGTTAAATTTACATTCCTTGGAGAGACGTAGATTATGAGGGAGCTTGATAGAAGTCTTCAAGTAGTGAAGAGGCTATAACAAAGGGGAGGCAAGTAAAATTCTCAGGATCAGTAATCAAGATAAAACAAAAAGTAACGGGTTCAAGCTTGAAAAATTTAAGTTCATGAAAGAGATAGGAAAGAATTGGTTTTCAAATGGAGTGGTAGATGAATGGACTCAATAATCAGATTGTTAGTGCTGAGTCATTAGGGAGCTTTAAAAAAAGATTAGACCAATTTATGGATGCAGATGATAGGAGGAAATAGGTAGATAAATTCCACACAGGAACTGCCACGTGTAGGCTGATGGCTTCTTGCAGCTTCCCTTATGCTCTTAGGTTCTTGTGTTCTTTTGATAAGCTGAGTGGGAGTTGCTGCATTACCGTGTCAATCCCTGCGAAGATAATGTCCATGATGAAGGTGAGCACGTCCTTCTTCGAAAGTCCCGGCTTGGAGAGCAGCGTCTGGATCACACTGCATTTCCTCCCCATGTGATCCTCGTCCTTTCTCTGCTGTAAATATGCTACTGACTCGTCCAATTTCTGTTCCACTACCCTGTAACACACATGATTAATAGTAGTAGTAGTAGTAGTAGTAGTAGTAGTAGTAGTAGTAGTAGTAGCAGGAGAAGATCCGAGCGTATGGGGAGAGAATCCAACACGTTGACCAGGGCAGCTTCACACCTCTGGTCTTCACCACATCTGGCGGGATGGGCTCCAAGGCTCAGTGCTTCTACTCAAGACTAGCCGACCTAATGGCAGAAAAGAAGCACCAGCCAAGGAGCCATGTCGTCGCATGGATGAGGTGCCGTCTCTCATTCTCCCTCCTCAGATCTGCCCTCCTGTGTCTCAGGGGGACAAGGCATTCCACTCCCATACCTGCAGACTTAGGAGGCCTCGACTGCGAGGCTACAGTGGTGGAGAGTGGCATAAGAGTAGATAGAGTAGAGGTAGAATGAATTTATAGTTAACAACTAATGTTTATATCATAGAGTATTAGATATGGTTGGATGCCACAGTCATTAGCGGGAGCTGGGGCTAATGACCTCCAAGTAATGGAGCCCCTAACTGACACATCAATAAACATGGGGTGGAGGTATTAGTAGTAAAAAAAAAAAAAAAAAAAAAAAAAAGTAGTAGTAGTAGTAGTAGTAGTAGTAGTAGTAGTAAGAATAGAGGTAGTTTTCATTACTACAATACATGATCTCGAGCACGTACTTGAGTAGTTTTCCGTGGTTCTTTTTAAGCCTCCTGTAAGAAGGAGTCGGGAAAAGACGCCAGAACTGTGTCCTCATCTCCGTCACAGACAGGGAGGAGAAGAGGGTGTTGACCAGGTTAATGAGTTCCTCTCCTTGCTGAGCCTCAAGGGATCCTTCGGGCGCTCCCAGGCATCCAAACCGTCGGTCCAGCGCTACTATGCCCACCGCTGCGCCCAGACACGTACGGGAATCAGTTAGTCTCGCACACCCACTAACAGAAGGAAAGTGAAACAACATTTTATGAAAGTCCCTAACTAACGCACTTCTTTACTTGGAGGAGATTCCATTTAATTTAGTGATGTATTTTTGCATTATGCTGCAGCGTCATAACCTGAAATGACAAGATTATGATAATCCCCGAGGTTTTTCATCAATGGATTCTATATTCAGCATTCATTCAGCATCTTATGTAGACGATTCTCTCTCTCTCTCTCTCTCTCTCTCTCTCTCTCTCTCTCTCTCTCTCTCTCTCTCTCTCTCTCTCTCTCTCTCTCTCTCTCTCTCTCGTATGACTCCATACTTAAAAAAAAACAAAGATACATACATTCGAGCGCCCATTTGTACAGTTCGTCTTGGAAGTTATCCGGCATCTCTCCGTATTTATCTTGCAGCTCTTGGATCCTGAAAACAAGTAATTGATGACATAGTAACACTGTAAGAGAAATGCATTTAGTTTTGTGTGAAGCTTTGAAGGAATGTTCTTCGTGATATAGTGGTAACAACTAGTGCTCTACAGTGGCACTTGTTTTTATACTGAACCTATGAAACTAGTAAAATAACCACCTGCTTAAGAAAGATCAGGGGATGAGATATTCTTGTGGTAAAGTTACAAAGAATGGGAGCAAAAAAAATATTTTGGACACAACTACCTGAAGACATAACGGCAATCCCTGACACATAGTAAATAGAGAAATGTGATTGTCTGTTATGCTGTTTCTTCTACAGTCTCGTTAAAATTTTATTGCAGTATTTATTCAGTGACAAGTGATCTTCTCATTCGAAACCGCCACGGATTTTCGAAATATTCCAATATTAATTTATACTGATGGCAAATGACTGACAAGGTGCTGCTTTTAGCATAGTACATGAAGAGCTCATGTTTACATTTTGTTGCACTGCTACCTCCACACAGTTAAATCCTTTGTGGAATGTTAATATCCATAGTAGTTATCACTTGAAGAAGGTACGCAATGAGTTATAAGCAGGGTTATTAAGTCCACACCACATACCTGTCCATGAAGGTGCAGGAAACATCATCCAACTCAGGCACGTACTCGTTTATCACCATGGGCTTCAGCATGGTGGTCTGCACGAGGCTCCTTACCCGCCACCATTCGTCCCCGTTCCTGTCACATGTGCAAGCACACACACACACACACATACACGTGTTACATTCCTCATAATATTTTAGCTACTTATCACACATGCTAGAACTTGGGGTCATATTCTTGAACTCTTTGTTTTTTCTCATAAGATGATTAGACAAGTTTTCATGAGTTTATTTTCCTATTAATTGTATTGATGATGCGGAATACTTTCTAAACGATCATTAGAAACATGAAAACGATAATGAAATAATAAAAGTAATCGAGATAGGACAGCAAAATATTTGAGAAGGCTAGGGATATGACACACACACACACACACACACACACACACACACACACAAATCAAGCCACTCACTCCACTATGATGCCTGCTCGTTTATCAAAGTAGTCATCGGTCCAGTTATCTCGGAGGTGCTTGAGGGAGGCAAGTGGTGTCCGTGCTGGTTGGTTTTGTGTCACTCTATTGAGCAACTCACAATCATCGGGGTTGGCCACGATGATCATTGGTGAGACGCCAGGGTTGACGAGCTTCACAATTGGCCCGTAGCGTTTCATCAGCGACGCCCAGAATTTTAGAAGCCTTTTTGAGTTGAAGTCTGGGCCACGTGTTCCGGAGGGGAGAAGAGGCTGTGTTAGCGGTGGATATCAGCTTCCCTTAATTTTTTACTTTGGACTAAATTAAAAGAATGCGTTACATTTGGAGATGGAAAAGATATCTACATTTATAGGTTTACAAGTAGTTTTACATGTCTGTATTAAGTACTATGTATATAGGTTTAACCTTTATAGACCAAAAGGATTTCAAAGATTCAAAAGGTTTACTGCATCTAAACTTTATATATCTTGGTCTTGGTCTTGATATTGTGGGGCTGCGACGATCCTGTGGGGTTTGTATGAACCTGGCGGAAACTTATGAGGGTATCACAGGCATGGTAGTTGTTCTGTCTTCTTCAGGAAGACACAGGTGAAGTGAATGACGGAGGGTCGTTTGGAGGGGACGACGTTACTACTGCCAGTAGGGTGGGCAAGACAAAGGTGGTGACGCCTAAAGTTGGAGTTGTGATCGGAGAAGGAATTCAGGTTTGATAAAGTTAGATTTTACAAAGAGGAAATGCGTGATCTACTAGTAATAGATTGGGAGAGGATTGGAATAAACTCACTAATCATTTCTTAGTGCCGAGTGAACAGGGAACATATATATATATATATATATATATATATATATATATATATATATATATATATATATATATATATATATATATATATATATATATATATATATATATATATATATATATATATATATATTCATGCAATCTTTTTTTATTATGAACTAGACTAACATTAAGTTTTTTTTTTTTTTTTCTGTGTATGTCAAGTCACGATTACAAATGTTTTCAACATGTCAGGAAATAATCACAAGGTCCAAAGTCCACACCATCAGATATGATAATAACGGCCGCTGTGATTGTGACCTTCATAGTCTACGTAAACTGCGTCTCTTGTACTGTGTGATAAATTTAGCAGTGTAGTAGATAGCTTACAGTGGGATAGCATCTCTCTCTCTCTCTCTCTCTCTCTCTCTCTCTCTCTCTCTCTCTCTCTCTCTCTCTCTCTCTCTCTCTCTCTCTCTCTCTCTCTCTCATGTGATCTTGACAAGCGAAGGCGAATCAGTCACGAACCTTTTCAAGGGTATAAGGTAAGAATGTTGAGAATAAACACCAGATCCTCACTATAAACTGTTTCAAGGCAGTCCCACTTTGTTCGATGGGAGATTTTATTTTTAGTATAAATATCTGGGGATATGATACAAATACTCTATGCTCCGGCAGTCACCTGCCACGACCTGAACGACCGACGCACGCTGTGTGCCTACGTTTAAGTGCGATTTACTCGTTTGTTTACTTTTAGCGCTTGAGTCGTTGACGCACTACAAAAACATACTCATATAATACATGCACAGTTGTCCACATGTAAAATATAATTTATTCAATAAAAACCTGAGAAGCGTAGCAGCCAGCACATCATCAGTGGGTGAAGGCAGTCTTTGATGTTTGCACACTCGTACTGATAACTCACCTTTGTCCATCATCATGGAGGGGATGGAACCCAGTATGGGGAAGTTTATTGGCCCCGGAATGTCAGTGACTGGTTTTGCATCCTGTAGAGTTACTTCGGCCAGCTGTTTGTTACTTGCTGTGGTGCTGATGAAGCGTTGCACTCCCCCTCTCAACCCAGTAGGACTCCACAGCCTCAGCAGCATTGCCTGAGTCATCCTTGAGAGGCCCTGGTGAAAGTAATGTTACTAAAGACATGCTTCAGTGTTGGTGACATCAAATGTCGCGTCATGTTATGCATACTAGAAAGGGGGAGGAAAGATTTTTTTTTATTTTTTTTATTTTTTTTTTACACCACTGCGCCCACTTACATTATAAACAACATATTACCACACCAACAAACATGTATGTCATCTCCCACAAATAATAGTAATTGTAGACTTCATATTTTTCTTCCTTTATAATGTAGGTAGTTTTCTCTAATACTACATAATATAGAAAGTAGAGTATTTCTGGTGTAGTTAAACTAAACAGTACACTGCTGTTGTTCGATATTCACTAGTATTATGCGTCAGGGGATCGGTATACTGGCTGCTGTAATGTGTCTGAATCTTTGCTTCCTTTAACATTCATGTCTGACAGAGGAACCGATAAGTCTGTCTGTCCCTCTTTGCTCATCCCCTTTTATTCTTCCAATACACGTTGACATGTTCCACATCATAGTCATGTGTTTCTCTCTCTCTCTCTCTCTCTCTCTCTCTCTCTCTCTCTCTCTCTCTCTCTCTCTCTCTCTCTCTCTCTCTCTCTCTCTCTCTCTCTCTCTCTCTCTCTCTCTCTCCTTACACATGCCACTGCTCATCACAAATAAACCGTCACTAGCCTGCACTTGGAGTGATGAAGACACTGCATTACCTTAACACTGCAAGAAGTATCGGCAGACAGCAACTCCTCCACTCAGCGTCACTGTGTGGTGCCTAATGCGTACTGCCTGGTGGCTCAGCTCAGGGTCGAAGGCAATGATTCTCATTGTGTGAATGATAACGGGCAAATTCAATGAGGAACACACGGGTTAGTCTTGATAGCGGCAACAATTAGTGTGTATTATTCTAGTGATAGGAGCGAGACGGCTGAGAGTAAGTTAAAGATAAGTAAATACGATCAATAACACACTAAAAATTATTTATAGATAAAATAAATACACCCCATAAAAAAAAAAAAAAAAAAGTTTAGGTGAGTGTAAAGCGGAAGGGCAGTATTGTTGTTGAAGGGATCAAGTCCAAGAGCTGACCCATTTTTATAGTGAAAAGTCGACCATCGCGTTAAAATGACTCGGCTACAACGATAAATCGAGGGATACATTGGGCGCAATCTCCAGTGGCCGTAATACCGCCACCGACGTTTCCCAAGCCTTGCGGGTTTGCCAGATCAAAACCTTCCTTGAAGTACTCTTATGTGGTAACACTGCAATCTAGAGCTTTCGGTTAACATTTTCTATGTGCAGGAATCTATGCCTTTCCTTATTAAGATGGACATCATGGTAAATTGTATGATGTTTTTATTAATTCATTTGAATGCATAAAAACATAAGTAAACACGTGATTAGCCGATTCCTTTGTTGTGGTGCCTCGCTCATACGTTTTACTTTACAGAACACACTTGACGCTGTAAATAAACGTGACACCCTGCAGGAAAACATCACCTTGTTTCTTCACTTCTACACTAAAACCTTGTAAACGTATTTGTATCTTTAAATATCTCCTCATATAAGGGTCGAGGGGAACTGAAATTCACGCATTATACGCTAGTGAAAATGTACTTGCACTTCATTATGCATAAATGGCGATATAATCCCTAATTATGTCCCAATGGAAAGGCCCAATGGAGGTCTCGAGGTACCTTGGATCTGCTAAGTTTTACTTGGAGGAACATGTTGTGAGGCGGGAATATCACAGCAAGAGTTACAAGATGATACGGCGTTTCTTAGACCGTTTAAATGGCTAGCTGAGGGCGTGGCATATTTACATCTGTCCCTTTAAATAGCGTGCTTTATGACAGCTCATGTTTTCTGCGATTTTAGTTTTTTTTTTCTTTCTTTTTCTTTTTCTCGATTTTTGAAGTTATTTTTCGTGAGATCTCTCTTATATTTCTAAATATATTTTGATATATCTGGAAATAAGATCTTCACATGTAGCATATGATATGGACGATGTATTTCACCTGTTAGTGTTCTTAACGATTTTTTTTTTTTTTTTTTTTAGTTTCTTTAGTCTATGTCTTTCACTCTTTTCTTTCATAACGACACCAAGGGCTTTCTGTTGTTTTCTCTCGCATGAAACCTGGGTGAACTATGGTATCCTGCCTCGAGTCGGTTGATCTAGAAAATTTTACTCATTTTAACTCTTACTTCTATTATATTTGAGTACTTTGTAATTTCTAAATTGAATGTGTCTCTTAAAGGGACACTGCATCTGTATTATACGTATAATCATGTTAAAGAAAGTAGGTAAACATATTTACGAATTCTCTCTCTCTCTCTCTCTCTCTCTCTCTCTCTCTCTCTCTCTCTCTCTCTCTCTCTCTCTCTCTCTCTCTCTCTCTCTCTCTCTCTCTCAAGGTCCAAGTCCACCAGATTGATACATTTAATCAAATGTGAAAGATGTGTTGCGAACCACATTAGAGGGCTGGGAATCCACCCATCATAACTCACAACCTAGGGGGCCCAGACAGCATCTTGCATAAGGTCCCCCAAAGGCTAAAAACAGGCCTGATGAAGATAGCAGGAAAAATCAGTTGAGTTGGTTCAGTCCTCTGATAAGAAGAGAAGATTCGGAATCATTTTGAGAGCCTGATCTGTTGAAGGAAGAATGATAAAAAGGATGATAAGGGAAGTCAATGAAAAGAATATTTGAGGGAGATATTTCACGGTGCATATTAACGAACTCTCTCTGTGAACAATACACACGCTGCCAAGAAATTTGCTAAGCATACGAAACATTTCAAATAGGAAAAAAAAAAAAAAAAGACGTCTAGTTCTTGCATCGGCCATTTGATTACACTACACTTTTCTACACTGGAATATTTTGTAACTGATTGCCGGCAGAGAAAACGGAGCTCTATTGTGGTAAACTAATCGAGAAGGAAATTTCGTGCATCATGCCCAACATATATCGATACCACGAATCCAGTATGTATATTTTTCCCTTGGATTTTCACATTCTGGTGCCAGAGGATGAAAAAAAATAAACAAATAATAAATAAATAACGAAGAAAGGTTCACTCACTGTCATGAATGCCTTGTCTGTTTTCAAACTGCATGGTTCATGTGTAAAAGATTTTGCATCGTGAAATACCTGTCACTAGATTTTCTTTTCATTGACTTGATGTATCCACTATGTGTAGCCTAACATTGACAACGTAGCGTTAATCTTTTAGCTAGAATCCGTTAGAACAATAATGGAACAAGTGAAGTAGAACGTTCTTGATACACCTGTCATTATGGGTTGTGTTATTCAAATAAATTTCTGATTTGTTGTTCATTAATTGAGCAACAGAGAAACTTGGACAAAGTGAGAGGGGACGGCACCGAAAATACACCACATACATTTGCTGGTGCCAGTGCTCATCCCCCCACACCTCATGACCTGAGGGTGAATGACCTGTTGAATCTGTACAGCTAAAAGAGTAGTTACCATACCTTTATTTACGATGAAATTAATTATAAAGACGCTTAATCTTTGATAATTTTTTTTTCAGTTGGTAATAATTATTCAAGGATAATTAATAATAATGTTATGATATTACAGGAATCACCAAAGAAACTGCTGAAGTTGTACATCTTCCTTGGGAACAACTGAGCGTGAGTCACAGTCACTCCATCTCCATCCATCAGCTGATTGTGTGCTGGCGGCGGTGGCGGCGGTGCGGCGGTGAGCTCCAAGAGTCCTAAGGTAAAGATTTTCCTTGAATGGATGAACGCTGATCATTGTTTTTACCTGTATGAGTAACTAGTTCATGGGGTTATTCCTTGATACTGTATTGATAAGGTGTGACTGCCTACCAGCCCCTGTAGCTAAACACTGCGCAGGCTTCAGTGGGCAGCTGCCCAGCACTTAGGTGGACCCCCATGGTTAATTTTAATTAAACTGCAAGAGCCATTTAGACCCATCTTTTGTTGTTTGTTGAGACTGCTTTGCTTTATAAGGGCTATAGTGTTAGGGGGAGGTCTAGTTCCTCTGTAGTGAAGGAAGCGAATGGTGAAAACCACTGTTACTATTGTTTGCTTGTTAGTATGGTTGTGTGAATAATGTAGTGTAAATGGATATAGGTACGAATACAGTGTAGAGAGATATATATGGGTGGTGAAGAAAAACAGTTATTAAAAATTCATCCCTTTTGTAATGGGGTGAAGGAATACAAGATAAAACAGGTAGAATCTTTTCCTAACTGTGCTTTGTTTACAGCATGGCCTCCCTCTCCTACACGAGCCTATTTTGGACTGTTTTGTATGTCTTGGTTTAACTCAGTGGCTTCTATCCTTCAGTTTTACGTTATCTGGCAATATTTTGGACATAACACAATGTTGAGGTTCTATTTCTCTTCCATTATCAGACCTGGTTATCTCAACTAGAAGTGAACCATGGAAACCATACATTGCCAAAGGTAGCCCCATAATGATTGAGAAGCAGAAAAGTACAATAGTGTATTACTGGGACTGGAAAGGGCATTGTGTGCAGTTATGTATACGGCTATAAATAAATGAAAGTGCCAGTCCCTAAAGCAGTGATTCTCAAACTGTGCAACTATCCCCCAAGTGTGTGTAATTTTGATGGATAGGCATATACTACACTGACTATAGAGTTGTCCATCATCAAAGTCCAAGATATATCATTAGTGCTCCATTAAGCAATAAAGTTTGAGAACCTGTGCCCTAAAGACTATAGTCTATAAGAACTACTCATAATATGAGATAGAGGTTTAGGTTGAGAAAAAGAGTGAGGAATGTATGCCTCCATGACAGACATTATCACTTCTGTCATGCACTCAGCACACAGAGAGACACAGAAGTAGTAGTCATTCCAAGGAAAATCAGAGTAATACCTCTGGTCCCCCCAAATTAACAGAAGCAAAATGCCTGAGGTACCTCTGCTTTGGGGGATCCTGAGGAGGGATTGGAGTGATAAGATAAGATAGAAATATGAGGTTGTGGTTGGAGGAGCCCAATGGAGAAAATGGATGACAGAATAAGAAGAATTAGAGGTTAGGAAAAGATCAAGAATATTGGGCGTATTTCCAAAACGGTCAGAAATATGAGTAGGGTGTTGCACCAGTTGCTCTAGGTCATGGAGGATAGCAAAGTTAAAGGCTAGTTCACCAGTGAAGGGAGAAGAAAGCCAAAGCTGGTGGTGAACATTGAAGTTTCCAGGAATTGAGATCTCTGCAAAAGGAAAGAGAGTTGAATGTGCTCCACATTGGAAGTTAAGTAATCAAAGAATTTTGTATATTCAAAGGAGTTAGGTGGGAGACATACAGCACAGATAAATTTAGCTTGAGAGTGACTTTGTAGTCATAGCCAGATGGTGGAAAATTCTGAAGATTGAAGAGTGTAGACACGAAAGCAGGTTAGGTTGTTGTGCACATAGATGCAACATCCAGCTTTTGATTGAAAATGAGGTTAGAGAAAGTAGGAGGGAACAGAAAAGAGGTTAGTGTCAGTTGCCTGAGACACCTGTGTTTTGGTGAGGAAAAGAAGATGAGGTTTAGTAGAAGAGAGGTGGTGTTCTACAGATTGAAAATTAGATCTAAGGCAGCTATTGTTGCAGAAATTAATGAAGAAAAAATTGAGGGGGGGTGTCAAGACGCTTTGGGTCAACACCAGAAGAGCAGTCTAACCTTTGTGGTCCCCTCCCCAGACTGGAAATCTGAGATTGGTGTAGGAGTCACCATTTAATTTTGAATTTTGAGCTGGCCTGGTATATAAATAGGTGGATTAGCATAACTTATTATTTTTATTATTATTATTATTATTATTATATCTTCATCATCATTAATATTATTGTTATTACTCATTCATTCATTTATTACTTGTTTATTTACTTTATTTATTTATTTATTTATTTATTTATTTATTTATATATATTTCAGGCCATGATGAATAAGGCAGTTTTCTTAGCATGGCTTTGGGCTGCTGTGCTACTGCAGCCAACATTCTCAGCTCTGTTGAGTGTGACATTTGATGGATCTAATTATTATACTCATGAAAAAATTATGAAGAATTGGGTGGCTAAAGGAAGCTTCCATGACAACACATTTAAGGATGGGTAAGTACAAAAATTGGTGTGAACATTATGAAGACCTTCAGAGCTTTAACCTTCCTGATTCAGCAAGATTACAGAATACTATTCACATGTGGGAATATTGCTAACAGAGACAGGCATAGTGGATTATCTATATTATGAAATGATTAAGGATATAGGAATAATAATATCTATATAAACATTGTTGGTCATCTTGCAACAAGATTCAGTGAATAGTCATGTATGTAACATGAATCTTGAATATTTAATTCCAACATTTATTTTGTTCACTCATTTCAATAACTAGGTAATAAATAATCTTCCATCATTGGTTGTTTTCCAGTTTACTGTCCATGATTAATGAAAAAGGGAATTACCCTAATCTGTAATAAAAGAGGTGGAAATGTATTCTGAAGTGTGTGTGTGTGTGTGTGTGTGTTGAATGAGTGAGTGAGTGGGTGAGTGAATGTCCCCAAAGGCTTTAGGGCATTGGACATAAATGATTATGCTTGTTTAAGTTGTAACTATTTTATTATGAATTCTTTCCTGTTTATTGTATCACAAGATATTTAGACATTGCTTACCTTGATTGAGTACCACATAATAATGTTCAAAGTCAAGCAGTTTGGGATTGCTGATGATCAAAACTGCTTAAGCAACAGGAAACAAGATTTTGCTCTCAGTAGGTATTACTCAGTAGTGGTGTCTCACACAGTTCTGTTCTCAGACCTGCAATAGCTATGTATTACATGCAGTGCTAAATCAACTTGTTTGTTAAAAAAAAGTTTTATATATTCTTTGTTGTAATACTTTACTCAAAATTTTACAATACTTTGTATATATTTTTTTACAAAAATTTTACAGATCACTATTTGAATGCATTTATTTCTAAACAGATGGGGATATATGGAGATAGAAACCAACCCCTCCTATCCTGACACAATCCAGGCCTATGCTGCTGGGTTTGCTGAAGGTGCTATGAGTACAGATATGATCTACAAATCATACAGGTGAGAAATTCATTAAATAACCTACTTGTGAAGTTAATTTAAGTGTAAATAAAAGCTGAAAGGTCCTTTCTGATGACCAGAGGCAATTTCGTATGGAATGATGCATTGACATTCTTGATATTATAGAGGCAGATTCCAAAATTTTCTCATTACTTATTGAAATGATACTGAAGTAAGGCTGTCCAGTTATCCACTGAACACTAGGAGCTGATATTGATCACTGGCATATTCCTTTGACATCTACAATTATTGCTGTCATTGCAATCTTTACTGGTACTCCTTGAAATGTGAACTTCTGTTCTGGGCTTTCTGTCAGTATTATCTAAACATGTAAAAGGTGGTAAATGAATGGATGCTTTACTTTGTATTCATGATGATTATTACTTATGTTTTCTTGTCCACAGGAACACAATGGAAGGATTGTGTGAGTGGAAGTCAAAAGAATTCTGTGACAATTTGCGGTCCTATCTCAAAACCAATTTCCAATGGATGCAGGCCATGATTGCTCAGAAGAGAAACACTTGTCCAGTCTGGCATAATGTAAATATGTTTTGATTTTCATTTAATTTTGAATCTCTAATCTGCCTAAGGATGATATAGCAAAGATAATATGAATACTGAAAATATCCTATAATAATAATGGTTTCTTTGTTACTGATAATTTTGTTTAAAGATTCTACCTTATTTCATGTATAAAAAGCAACAAACAAGCAAATTTTGCAGTGTCATGTAAATATTATAAGAAATCATGCCATCTTTTGAAAGTCTTATATCTAGATTTTTTTTTTATTTTGGCCTGCCTCTTGTATAGAAAGTTAGATATTTAATTATGTTGATTTTTTTTATTCATACACAACTTAATGCATATTTAATTGAAACAGAGTAATATCCTTCATTCCTCTACTGATTATCCTACAGCAGTTTCCAAAGAGCTGTATCCTTAAGAGTGTAACCAGGTATTTGTGAAGGTGTGGTTATGGGTAGGAATTCATACAAGTCATATTATAGCAACTTGTACAATGGATAAGAATTTACATAGTGGTTAGGGAGATTAAGTTTCATATCTCAGCAGGGTTGTTGGATATCACTGATGTGCAAGAGAAGGCTGACCACTTCATTCATCCCAAAAATCCAAAAAAGAAGACATTGGTTTAAACTGTTTTGTTTCATTAACTTCAATTTGCAGGTAGAATTAGTTTTAGCTCAACTTCAAGGAGTCACTGATGGCTACAATAAAACTGCCAAGGAACCCATGATGGAAGGTGCAATTCTGTGAGTTCATGTACCTATTTTTTTTACTTTAAGAATATGTTGTTCTTTGTTCTTTTATGTTCTGCTGAAAACTTTGGATGTCATAAAAACAGTAATAATAAAATAGAATTGGGGAGATCAGGGCTAGTTGGCACATTCAGTGATAGAAGAATAACTACAAAGATGAAAAGTTCCAAGCCACAAACTTGCTTTTTGCAGTCATTATATCTCTTCATCATCTCTCACCAGAAAACCTTATTTATAAATGCAAAAATGTTATATCACTACCAGACTGCTGAATCTAGCTGGTGATCTTGAGGACTTAGAAACTGCACTGAGTCCCAAGCTTCAGGAGATGAGTATGGAGGAATGGGTGAAGTCTGGACGCATTATTGGGGATGGCCACTGCTCAGCACTGATCAAGGTTCTCCCAGGCAACACTGATCTCTATGTCTCACATGTCACCTGGAACACGTAAGGGAATGTTATATTGATTACTTGACAGGTTTGTTCACATATAAAGACTGGGAATGGACTAGTACTTGAGTTTGTGTGTAACAATATTGGATCATGTTCTTCAATATGTTATTACCTCTGATGAATAGTAATATTAGAGCACTAGTCAGGCAAGGCACAGAACAACAGGCCTCCCTCCACTTTGGTTGTTGTCGTCATGTGTGAGAGAGAGAGAAAGTATAACTCCTATTGCAGGCAAGGAGAAAGAGATAGGAGGTAAAGGGGAAGGAAGAATATAAAAATAGATATGGGAGAGATGAGTCAAGAGAATACATGTTAAGTAGATCTACAATATTTTATTCATGATATTTACTTTAGATATACATGTCATCATATTTCCTGTATGCTCTAAGATTGGCATGAGTTTTGCTTTTCCCATAGATTAAGGAAGTCAGAAATAATGATTATCCTGTTTGTTTGATGCTGCTTTCTATGTTTTTATGTGTAGTCTTAACCTTGAAGAAAATGACAGTCTTCTATTGCTGCTGTTTTTCTTTTATTTAATTTCAGGAAATATTGGAATTGATTTGAAAAGTGAAAATGCTTGTGAAAAAGAGATTCACTAAATTGAACACTGTACTGCTGTGTCCTTTACATCTTTGTGTAGGATTTCTATTGAAGACTTTATTTTTTATATAAATCTTTATTAACTGTATTCTATCATTTCAGGTATCAGTCCATGCTAAGAATTTTAAAGAAATATATCTTCCCATTCCGCCGCACAGGAGGATCAAACCCAGATGATATGAATCCTGGCCACACTGTTTCCTTCTCATCTTATCCAGGGTTGTTATCTTCAGGGGATGACTATTATATAATGTCATCTGGGCTGGTCTCTTTGGAAACTACAATTGGCAATGGAAACCCAGCTTTATGGAAGAATGTTACAGCGACAGGAGAGGTGAGCATATAAATCTACGTAGTAGAATATTCGTATTGAAATTACGTGATAACATACATGTCCCTAAAATCATAATAGCGGCTTAGGCCATTGTTACAACTCCATCCTTTCTATTGAACTAATGTGCTTCTCAAGAAAGAGTATAGATGTGATGGAAATGTCATGCTTGGAAATAGTTTGTGGAGTGACTGACTACCTTGACTGCCTCACTACCAAAGTGGAGCACATTCTAACTTACCCCCTTTGCAGAGATCTCCATTCTTGGAAACTTCAGTGTTCACTACCACCTTTGGCTTTTCTCTCCCTTCACTGACCATCCTGGCAAACTACCCTTTAACTTTGCTATTCTCCATGACTTATAGCAACTGGTGCAACACCCGACTTGTATTCATGTCTGTCTTGGAGATACGCCCAACATATGCCGAATATTCTTGATCTTTTCCTAGCCTCTAATCCTGTTTATACTGTTACTCTGTTTTCTCCGTTGGGTTCCTCTGATCACAATCTCCTATCTCTACCTTGTCCTGTCACTCCAATTCCTCCTCAGAATCTCCCAAACCAGAGGTGTCTCTGGCATTTTGTTTCTGCTAGTTGGGGGACAGGAGGAGGTATTATGCTGAGTTTCTTTGGGATGACTACTGCTTCCATGTCTGAGACCTGTCTCTGTGTGCTGAGTGTGTAATAGGTGATAGTATCTGGCATGGAGGCGTACATTTCTCTCTCTCTTCAATAACCTGAGTCTCATGCACTTTATATTTCTGCCCAGAATCATGCCAAGTCTGTTCTCCAACTAACTGAAAACTCCTCCATTAATAGAAAGTGTCAGAATCTTTCAAAGAAATATCTGATGTTCATGTGGTATATATAAAGTAGATAGAACATTGATAAACTTTTAATACAAGTTTAAAATTACAGCTGCAGGAGTGGATTCGTACAATTGTTGCAAATCGTCTTGGCACTGATGGCAAGACCTGGTCAAATTTCTTCTCAATGCACAACAGTGGAACTTACAACAACCAATGGATGGTTGTTGATTATAAGCTCTTCAAACCACGAAAGAATATCAGGTAAAAATGTCTTCTAGCATCTTTTAAACCGACCACTTATCATGTTTTTTTTATTAACAGGATGGTGACAGTAATTTTTTTGGTTTCTAATTTCATATCATATTTTCCATTACAGGGATTGGAAGTCATTTTTATTTTTTTATTTTTTTTTAAATAGCAAGTTTGCATTAGAGATCCTGCCAGTCAGAATGAGTACTGGCCATAGGGAAGTTAGTACATTAGTGATGCAGTAGTAAATGAGAATGAGGCCACTTGATGCAACCATGGCACAGTGCTGTGTTTTGAAACATTGGAGATATAGAGCATGTAGAGCACTGTCCAGAGATGTGGTGCAGAAAAGAGATGTGGTGCAGAGGATGAGTACCAGTTCCTCAAAGGAAATGATGCAGACCAAAGGAATTATAGTCAGTTAGAGGAGAGGAGTTGATAGAGACAAAATGCTTTTGATTCCACCCTGTCTAGAAGAACTGAGAGTAATTATTATACTTAAAAGCATAATATAATGCTGCTGTATGCAGCAGCAAAGAGCTACAGAACACATTTTGAATATGCATAATTCATTCATATTGTTCTTTATTAGTAAGTGTTATTTATCCCTTATCTGTTTTCAGACGAAACACACTGTGGATTTTGGAGCAGCTTCCTGGCATGATTGTGGCTGATGACCAATCACACATCTTACGTAAGCAGTCATACTGGCCAAGCTACAATACTCCATTCTACAAATCTATATTTAATCTTAGTGGTGCCCCAGCCATGGTAGAACGTTTTGGTGATTGGTTTTCCTATGATAAAACCCCACGAGCTTTGATTTTCAAGAGAGATAACAGTTCTGTTAAAAATTTACGTACTATGATCAAACTGATGAGATACAACAACTTTCAACATGATGAACTCTCCAGATGTAACTGCACTCCTCCATACAGTGCAGAGAATGCAATTTCTGCCAGAAATGATTTGAACCCTAAGAATGGGACTTATCCATTTGGAGCATTAGGTCACAGATCACATGGGGGAACAGACATGAAGGTTACAAACCTTAAAATGGCAGGGAGACTTTCATTTCTTGCTGTCAATGGTCCAACATATGATCAGCAACCAGTTTTCAAGTGGAGTGAAAAGGACTTTGCAAATAATACTCCTCATTATGGCCACCCAGATGCATGGAAGTTCCCAGTAATTAGTGTCCGATGGTTGTGGTAATCAAGTTGATATATAGAACAAATACCTGAATATGGTTGTGACGTTGTGACACTGTAATACTGCTGTTACCTAAAGTCTATTTTGTATCCAACATTAGGGAAAGGGGTAAAGTAAAGAGGGAATATATTTTTGGGATTCCAACTGTTGTTCAAGGTATACCCCATTATGAATGACTCCATGCACCTAGACCATCAGTCCTTCCCTTGCTGGAAATACCTCTGGAATGGCTTCCAGGTGCATTGTCATGTTGTAAGGTCTCATCTCTTTGATGAGGACTCTTTCAGCACCACCTTCAACTCAGTCAATAGCCAAATATTGTATGTTGGATAGTATTAATTTGATTTTTGGAAGAAATCTTGGATCATGTGCAAAGGTTGCAAATCTATGCAAGGAATTGGAGGTGTCAGGAGACAGTTAACTTGTGATTGTCATACGATAACTCAATTTTATCGCCTGATTTAAGATATCTCCATACATCTTTCATTGTCATATTTGCCTGTATCTTAAATTCAAGGTGCTTGACAGGGTTCTGATTAGAGAAGCAGAACCTCTTGTGCTGCCATTTCTCATTCTAAAAAGGGGTTACAGAAAGGGAACATCTGGTGGGCTATAGTTATGGTACATGCTGCTCAGGGAGCATGTTTTATTTAAGGACTCCTAGCAAGCATAAAATAAGGGGTATGGACAAATTAATTTATTGGCATCTCAAGTGCACCTCTCCTCCTCATTCATGCCTATAGGAACAATGACCATTATTAATTACCAGAGTCAGTATTTATTTGTTTTGTCTTTGGTGATGTAATCAGCTTTTTTCTTAGGTTGAAATGCATTTTGTTCTGTACATATTGTGATGTTTGCAATCATGGCAATACCATTCAATCACAGATCTTCACATGTTGAGCTTGAAAGGTGTTGATATAGCAAAACACACGAATCAAAAAACGCAAAACTTGCAGAACCTCATGTGGAGATTTGTCAGCAAGTGTGTGATTGCAGTGAGGAATTGTCTTTTTACAGCCATTGCTTACCTTCAGCTGCCTTGCTATAAGAGTCAGATTAGAATCCAACTGCCTTCATAGAGAAGTTAAAAGCTGTGGGGTAAAGATAAAGGGATGCCACCACTGTGGTGTGAAAAGACATTTCCTCACTGCCTCCTTTGACAAATTTTCATATGAGGGTCTAGAAGTGTAAATTCACATGTTTTGCTATTTCAACACATTCAAGACTGACATGTAAAGATCCACATTTGAATGATATCACTGTGACTTGTCTGCCTCACACTCATCACTACAAACACCACAATGAATAGAACATAATACATTTCAACCTAAGAACAGAGCCAATCATGCATCACCAAAGACACAATGAACACTGACACTGGTAACCTGCTTAATATTGGTCATTGTTACTATGGGCATGAGTGAGAAGGAAAGGTACACTTGAGATGCCGACAAGTCAATCTGTCCCAGCCCATTTTTTTATGCTTACTGAGAAGCCTTAAGTAAAATGCACTTCCTGAGTAGCATGAAATGCAAGATTGGCATGCATTAACTGTAAGTGTGCAGGCAGCACATATTTAAGGACACAAAATATAAAAGGTTAGTTAAACAGACAGTGTACCAGATTAATGTGTCACTCTCCTAATTGTACAGCAGTAGTAGCCAAGACAGAACTGGATCTCTGCAATTAAGACTGTCAGGAGAAACAGTATATTGATTTTATAGTGGAGTAAATTTATAAAAAAAATAAATAAATAATATACTATTTGCAGCCTCTGTATACTGTGTCTGTGTCATGTACCAGCATCACAACTGGCTAACATTAAACCTTAAACATTTGTTCATGAATAAATGAGGAGAGAACAATATACAATGTGTGTTGTAAGAAGCAGGAGGATGCTGGTCTCTTCTCCCTCATGTATATAATGAAGTACACTTCCTATGGTAGTAGATCTGATAGGGCAGTGAGACAGGGGGTTCCAGTAGTGGCAGCACCTGTAATGATGAAATTAAAATTAAAGAAAGTTCAACTACATTCATGGGAAACAACAATCAAGTAACTTGCTTGTGAATGTAGATGTGTAGAGATGTCTTGTCTTCGCTACTGCCATGTAAGAGTTGTATCAGCCTGTTATATAAATTTATATTGAAGTTGTCAATATAAATTTATATTAAAGCAGTCAATAAGATTAAGATTTAATAGAATAGAAAATTTTGTGCCTTAATTACCCTTATCTGTTTGGGATGAGAAACCTATGTGTGTGCGCGCGCGTTTGTATGTGTACATGCATGTGTATGCACTACGCATGTTTTATTTTTAAACAAGGCATTATTATGTATATAACTAGTTCTCCTATGGTTTTCTCTCATTCAACCTTCCCATAAGTCAGTATGACAGGGAATGTTTGTATAAAATGTATGTTGTCTTGGTTTACCCCATTTAATGGTAATGGAACTGTCAGCTTGGTCAATACTCATAGATTGAACTCTATTTTTTGTTAGGAAATGTCTACCAATAAACATTTACTTATCTATTAATTATATTATTAACTTAATGACTGGTTATATATCAAGGTACAGCTCTGTCAGATATCTTACAGACTCAAGTATCTCCTCAAATTACTTTAGGATTGTTATCTTACATATTACTTCTAGATCCTTTTCTTTCTGGACCCTTTTAATATACATATTAGTTGTCAATTGTAGTCTTCTTTCATTTCTGCCTATCTCCATCATGTGACTTTTGCATATATTGAATTTAATTTCCCATTTGTAAATTTCATTGATTTTGTAGGTATTAACAATCTTTATTTTTGTTAAAAAGTACTGAGCCTTGTGGGACCTCTTATTGTTTTCCAAAACTACTTTTAATTGTTGTTGACTATTGTTCTCATTTTTTGTCCTTTCAAGTAATTTTCCATCCACTTTATGCTTGTCCTGTTTAACCCCCAATATTTTCATGTTTCCAATATTTTCAAGTTTCCATGAAAGTCTCATGGGAAATATTCTCAAAAGCCTTTTTTTAAATCCTGTTATATGCAGTTCACAAATCCTAAAGCCATATTGTTTGTCTGTTATTCTTTTTCTACAAATTCTGTCCAGTTATTAATGGTTCCTCTGTGCTTTGTTCCTTCTGTTCTTTTGAATTGGTATTATGTCAGCTCTTTTCCACTCCATTTGATGCCTTGCCAGTATTTTTCAAGCTTTTAGTTATATCAAAGTTGGCATTCCTTCAAGATGTATCCCAATGCTTCATCCAGTCTTACTGGTTTTCTTGGCTGCAGTTCCTTTAATCATTTGTAAATCTCTCTTATTTCGACCTGTGTCTTTCATTTGAATTGTGTTGTTGTTTTGTGATTCTACAAATTTGGTTCTTCAGTAAATACTTAAAGTTCTTGTTTAGTATTTCACTAACTCTTTGGGCTCTTCATACATTTCTTTGCTAACCTTTAGCCTTTCCACTCATGTAAATAATGTAAAATAATGTGTGTGTGCACGTGCAGTTTTGGGGAAGGAGAGGACAGGGTAACTTGGCAGTCAACTGACACATACACAGGGAGTGAATACATTACATGGGCAAAACAATTATATCAATAAAATGAGCATGAATGATAGATTATCCATTGTGAAGTACTTAAGAGATTAACAAAATATTGACATTTATAGTGGTTAATTTTATGAACTTAAATGGTTCACATTGACTGTATGCATGCAAACTTGAGACAGAATGTTCTTACCTTGAAATAGCAGCATAAGATACAGCTTGCAGAAGAAGTACACTACTCAGATCACAGCAGGAAGATGATGGCCACATTGACACCTGGAGACCTGCAAAAGTATATATGTACATGAAAACAAAATTGAAACTTGACTAACTCTATTAAGTTAAAAAGAACATAAATCAAAGTCATATGGAAGAACTACAGCAGCTTTTGGTGTATGGAAAAAAAAAATACAGCAAGCATAATGGTCATATGTAGAAAAAGCAAATAGATAAGGTCAATACAACTGTTTATACTACGGAAATAACACATGCAATGCTAAAAATAAAATAAAAAATAAGTATCCTTGTGAAAGTAAAAAAAATAATAAACTTGAAAAAAATTGTGGAGGGAGTATATGTCCCTGTCTACATTTCTGTCTACTGCATGTCTGTCTGTCTGTCTGTCTGCATCTGTCTGTGGCCTATCCATGTCTGTCTGTGTCTGCCTGCATCTGCATGTTTGTCTGTCTGTCTGTCTGCATTTGCCTGTTTGTCTGTCTGTCTGCATCTACCTGTTTGTCTGTCTGTCTGCATTTGCCTGTCTGTCTGTCTGTCTGCATTTGCTTCTGTTTGTCTGTCTGCATTTGCCTCTGTCTGTCTGTCTGCATTTGCCTCTGTCTGTCTGTCTGTCTGCATTTGCCTCTGTCTGTCTGTTTGCATTTGCCTGTCTGTCTGTCTCAGCATTTGTCTGTGTCTGTTTGCATTTGCCTGTTTGTCTGTCTGTGTGCCTGCATTTGCCTGTCTGTCTGTCTGTGTGCCTGCATTTGCCTGTCTGTCTGTCTGTCTGCATTTTCATCTGTCTGTCTGTCTACCTATAGTTTGTTTATCTATGTACTGTCTACAACCTGTCTGTCTGCATTTTCCTGTTTGTGACCTGTCCATCTGTCTGTCTATATCCTGTCTCTCTGTGTGTACTGTCTGCAGCCTTTCTTTCTATATACTGCCTGCAGCCTGTCTGTCTGTCTATAAACTGTCTGTAGCTTGTCTGTGGCTTTGTCTTCCTATGTACTGTCTGCAACCTGTTTGTCTGGCTATATACTCGTACTGTCAGCAGCATGTGTATCTGTCTGTATATTATCAGTGGCCAGTCTGTCTGTCTGTCTGTAAATTGTTTGCACCCTGTCTGTCTGTCTGTCTGTATACTGTCTATAGCCTATGTCTGTCCATATGCTGTTAAAGGCCTGTCTCTGTCTCTATACACTGTCAATGGCCAATATGGCTGTCTATACAGTGTCAGCGGCTGGCTTGTCAATAAGGTGGAAGGAAATAAAGAAGGCAGGGAGCTCCAGTTTATCAGAGAAAGGGATGAATGATTGAGAATGACAGAGATGATGAGAATGATGATGAGAATGATTGAGAGATGGACAGAATAGAGGTGAGAGATTGTGCTATGAGGCCGCAGGAGGAGGGAGATATGCAGTTAGCATGAAAATAGCAGTAAAAGATAGCAAGAGATTCAACATTGAGGTGATGAGAAAGAGGCTGAAGACAGACAGTTAGAGGAGAGGATTTGAGGTGAAAAGCTTTTGATTTCACCCTATTTAGAAGAGCAGTAT